>NC_041228.1:8450824-8530065 GCF_002837175.3 Physeter macrocephalus
GGAGCCTGTGCTCCGCAACGGGAGAGGCCACAACAGTGAGAGGCCCGCGTACCGCAAAAAAAAAAAAAAAAAAAAAAAAGAACCTGGCAGGACCTAGGAGGGGTGGGGTCCAGTTTGGGAGAACGGTGCATTATGTATCCAGAATCCTGTGTTTCTGTGACTCCTGAGTATGTCTGCGCTCTACACAGTGGGAGGAGTTTACGTCTCCATCCAACCAGCCACTCCATAACCACGAGCTACCCCAGTGGCTCTCCACCCTGGCTGCACATTTAAATCACCTAGAGCTTTTGCAAAGCAAAGACTAGGTCCCATTTTAGACCTTTTGAGTCTGACCTCTCTGTGGGTAGATCTAACATACTTCTGCTTGTTTATTTATTTTTCACATGTTGCCCAGGCAATTGTAAGGTGCAGCCTCCATGGAGAACCACTCACTTGTGAGAGGGTATGTGGGTGAAGAGGAAGTTCTTAACGGTTGCAAGTGGATATAGAGGGTCTTCAGCAGGTGCGGACAAAGGTGCCCATAGGCTGTGAGCATTTTGAAGCTTTCACCAGGCACCAGCATCAGTTGGTTTTCTCATTTGTTGTAAATAACAGCAGCGCGTAGATCCATTAAGACTTCCCTCCTCCGCTTGGTGCTGAATGTAATTTCAGGGGCTCTGGCTCTGAGCAAATGTGGCTGTCAGGATATATTAGCTTTCCTTCTGGAAGATAAAGTCCCAGCTACTCCTTTGAGTGTGAGCTGCTTTTTGCCCTCAGAATTAGGTGGGGTGAAAGGGTCAGGCAGAATTACCTGGATTGTGAACAATTTGGGTCAATTTCAGGCTGGGAACTGACTATGGCGAGCTAGATTTCTGGGTTTTGGTGACACCGTGACCTTGGGCAAATCATGTCATCTTCCTGAGCCTCAGTGGCTTTATCTGTAAAATAGGCAGGTAATGCCATTCCTACAAGATAAGGCCGGCATTCACGCGAGGCAGCGACGGTGATGCTCTTTACCTGCGTGTACCTCAGTTATTCCGTGCCTCAGCCCTGTGCCAATAGGCATTATCATCCTCATTTTAACAGATGAATAAACTGAGGTCTGAGAGTTTAGTTACTTTTCTGAGGTCCTATGGCTGATAAGTGATAGAACCGGGAATAGAACCTCGGCATTTGGACTCCAGAGCCCATGGTCTTGATCACCAGATAAAGTGATGTGTGAGTGTTCTGGGAACCTGAAACTGTACAAATCCAAGCATACATTAAACTTTTTGAAGGACACTGTACTTTCAAAATTGACAGCTTTATTGTTTGTTGGAAATGAGGTCTTGTGGGTTCGCTGGAAATCATAGTGGGCATTTATTCAGTTTATTCTGTTCATTCATTCAACATGTAGTTCAGGAACAGAGCTAAGTTTGTCCAAGTCTGGCCACCATAACGGCTGTAGGCATGAGGGTGGGGTCACTTCTGGGGAGCTGAGAGGGTAAGACTGAGGTGGGCCTAAGTAAACTCTTCACTCTGCATCCTAAGTAGGCTTCATGCCCCCATGTCCCCGTATATGTTGTGATAAATCCACACTGACAGGCCAGACCATTAGAGCAATGGAAAGCCCATTGCATCACGCTGTGTCAGTGATCCGGGGATCGTACATAAGCATGGGAGGAGGACGCAGGAGTCTAGAGGGACTTGTAGCCGTCATCCGTCACCTCCGGGCAGTACCGCTGCTTCATGGTGGGCTGTCAGCGGCTCTTTAATTCACGGGCCGTCACACCATGGTCAGACCAACCACGGAGACTTGCAGAGTCCCGGGCAGCCTGTCTCGGATCAGTGCAAAGTCTGCCTCTGTTCTCTCTTCTGATCTCAGGCATGTTTTTCAGGCTCCTGTGTGTTGATTTATTCTTTAAACTCACTCAACAAGTTAAGTCCTGAGCCTGCTGGGCGCTGGGAGACAAGATGAGTTAGACCGAGGTCCCTGCCCTCAGGGAGTCCACCAAGTAGGATAAAAAACGTGCCCACAGATAGACAGGCAGCACTGTGCCTGCTGCGGCTTTGCAGTTAGGATTATGGTACGGAGGATGCCTCCCTGCTCAGCTCAAGCTCTGGGAGGTCAGAGGGCCTCGCCAGTGAGTGGATTCATATTTTAAGTTTTTCATGATTGAGGAGAAAATTTCTAATAGAAAATGATGGCAGATCGTCACATCAGCTGTGTGATCTTGAGCTTGAACAAGCTACTCAATCTCTCTGAGCCTCAGTTTCCCCAGCGATCTCTGCATCCTTTGGGCAGAAGTGACTCTGGCTTCTATGATATTTCCTAACACCTGGTTAAATGGAGAAATATTATCATCTCCTTAACATGCCTTCCCCTCCCAACCTACCCATTCACTTATTTTCCCTGGTTCCAGATTGCCTTGGTTCACCCCACCCCTTTACTTCTCAGGGGCATTTGGGGATCTATCTATCTATCTATCTATAGTTCTATCTTGTTATAATTGAGTCTCCCTGAAACCTTCCTTCTTGGTCTTCAGCGTTCATCTCTTTTTGCATCTCCAACCCTTGGCCGCTTCCTGCACTCACTCCCTAATGTTTCTCCTGCCAATCCGAGGCACTTCTCCAAGGTCATGGGCTCTAGATATCCTTAAGGACCAGGGCCCAGCATTTCTGGGAGCAGTGGATTCAGGGTCAAGTGATGCTTCTGTGTCTCACATAGAATAGGCACACGCAGCAGATGGGTTCCGTCACTGCATGAGTCACATCCATTTCCCTCATTTTGGCATATTGATGTGGTGGCAACTGAGATTCAGAGAGGGTGAGTGATTTAGCTGGGGTCACACAGCTAGACGGCAGCGGTACTTGGTCCCAGGCTGGGTGATGCCATGTGTATGTGTGCGGTATTGAACATTTACTCGGGGCTGGATGCCATACTCGTGCTTCTCCAGGATCACACACTGAACCCCACAATGGCCTGAATGGCCTATCTAGAAGGAACCTCTGCTTTCCCCTCTTTGCAAATGAGGAATCAGAGTCTCGGGACATCAGGAGCTTGCCCCCAGATCACAGAGCCATGCATGGAATTGGCAGAACCAAGGTTCTAACTAGGTCTGTCTGACCTTAGAGACTTTGTCCTTAACCATCATTTCTCATCTCCTTGCTAACGCCCAACTCTGTGAAGTGGAGAGTAGTTTGCGCCACAGTCAGAGTGAACCCGAAGAAACAGAGGCAGGGCCTATTCAAGGCAGACAAGGTGAGCTGAGCATTGAAATATAATCTTTCAGGAAAGGATGATGCCAGAGGGAACTGCTGAAACCAGAGAGTTTGGATAAAATGGGCCTATCTCATCACCCTGCCTCATCTGGGGATAAATGTGGTCGTTTAAAATACCACTACATTTGGGAAAAGAAAATAAGCAAAGAAACAAACAGTAACTCACCTGTGTAAAGCCTGAAGCATATTCCCTGTTCCAGGGTTCGTTGTTAGTAAAAATGTTTCTGTAAACATTTCCAAAATTACAGACTTCTCAAAAATACTCATTGAGCTACAATTCAGGCTCCTTTAAGACGTTCCCCCACTGCCTCCAAAAGATGGAAAACCATTCAGAAGCATGAATCATGGACCAATAACTTGGGATACATGAGAGGAACTACTGCTAGTGTATAATTCAATTTCGGCCTGAAATGAAGTTTAATAATACATAGAGTGGCCTCATTTTCCTCTTATTAAAGTGAAGGATATGACTTCAGGGAGAAATGAGCTAATTGAATAGAAATGTTTCAGATATAAGAAAACTAAAGGACATGGATTGCCCTTGTAAAAGGGAAAACAAACAGGAACTGAGCTGTTAGGAGACATAAGTGATCTTCCAACTTGAAGAAAGTACTTACAGAAGAGACACCTGTATTACGACCCCAAAGACCCCCCAAAAAATGAGCCAGGGAAAAGCAACTTTTCCTGTAAGGTAGGTATTGGACAAGTCAAACTCTGGGAGTATGAGGTTTTACCTTTTAATCCCCCGAGAGTCACAGCCCAAATCTCTTCAGTCACGTGTCACATAAACGTTTCCTAACCATTATCCCTTCTGCCTCCTGAGTTCCTCAGTTCTATCAGTGGGCCCAGAGTCACCAGCCAGAAGCCAAGACCTCCCCTTCAGTTTTGCTCTCATAACCTTCCCCTTCCAGGCAAGCCTTAGTCTAGTTGATTCTACTACCTAAGCATCTCTCAATTCTATACCTGCCCACCCTTCTCCCCGCACCCTCCCTGCCCTATTCCATACCTTCATTGTATTCCACCTGGCCTCTTGCTGCAGCCTCCTGATTATATTCAATTTCCCATTTCTCTGGTTTCTCCTCCATTTTTCCAACCAAAACATCTTCCTAAAATCCTAACCTGACCATGTCTTTTATCTTTTTAAAATGATTCCGTAGTTGGTCCTTCATCACTTATAGGATAGCCTAAACTCCCTAACTAAATCCAGTGTACCGTCATGGTCTTCTTTCCTCATGTTCGCTATTCTGGAACTCTATCCTCAGTCTAAACAATTTCTTGCAAATGTCTGGACGCATTTCGTTCTGTCACGCCTGCATTCACAATTGACTTCTCTGCCTACTATGATCGTCATTACCTAATCCTCCTCACGTTCAGAGACCTCTCTCGCACCACACCCTGTAGGACTTCGGTATTATTCTGGTGTTTGGAATGGAGGAAATATCTCATTTTGCTAACTGTTTTGGACAACATATATTGGGTCTTTCTTTCTCTCCCTTGTTTCTGATGCTACCTTACCATAAATTAAACTTCCCGTAACTGGAACCTCTTTTCAGTTATTTTGCTCAGTTCTCTTTACCCAACAATTCTTGTTATACAAGTTATAATTCTTGTACCTTATTTTTTATTATTAAGTATGCTTAATAACCATTTTTCCAGTTTTATTGAGATAGAATTGACATTCATCAGTGTGTGAGTTTCACGTGTACAGCATAATGGTTTGACTTAGACGTATATTGTGAAATGATGAACACAGTAAGTTTAGCTAGCATCCATCATCTCATGCATCTCAAAGAGAAAGCCAAAGAAAGAAATGTTTTTTCTCATCATGAGAACTCTTAATGATTTTCTCTCTTAACAGTTTTCACTATCATTTTCTTTTAGGGCAAGGCACTTCTCATTACTCTGTTTTTCCAAACATTCTGGTATATTCTCCCAAGTTTACTTTAAAATCCATCAGTTTAACCAGGTCTCTCCACCACAATCTTTGGGGTTTTGTAAGAACTATAATAAGCCTAAAAATAATTGGGAAATGATCAAGATCTTTACAGTTAGTCTTTTCCTCCAGAAACATGTTTTTCCTTTGTTTGTCTTCCTACAGGGCTGAGTAATTCATGTTAGGATTTTCTTTCCCTCACTATTTGGTTGCCAGAGTTATTATTGGTTTTGCTAATTTCAGTGGATTTATTTCTTCCACTTTTCTCTTTCCTGTTTTTGTACTGTTTTGGGCATAATGCATTTCTTTTTATATCCAGCCATTTTACAACCTGGTCTCTTATTAGTTGTAATGCTTGGTTTGCTTGGTTTGGTTGCTGTTTGTTCTGTTTTGTTTCCAGCTGATCTGCTTGGGAGTTCTCATTCAGATGTGGACTCCAGAGCCAATGTATCTGGCTCTCTACTTACCACTGTGTGATCTGGAAAAAATTAACCTCTCGGTTCCTCGTTTTCCTTATCTGCTTATTGAGTATAATGATAGTACCTGCCTCATAAGGTTATTGTGAAGATTCAGCTGGGAACGTCATGTAAAGTGTTAACCAATGTTTAGTCCTTTTGAGGCTTCAGTGAATGTTACTCTTGCTGTTGCTGGAGATAGACAGTCATGTTACTAAAAACAGTGGTACATGCAAACGCAAGAACTATTATTTCTGGTTTCTAATTCCTCTGACTCCTCCTTTTAAAGGGAGAGCATTAAATTACTTTGATGATAATGTGGGTCCTTGTCCATGACATTAGCTGGATCCCATTTCATAGCTCACCATTCCCATAGTTCTTCATGTCAACAAAATACTCTTCCATTTTCGGTTTACTAGATTTTTTTTTTTCAAGAATGGACAATAAGCTTGGTCACTTGATCTACAAATAAGGAAATGATTTGCTGATTTTAAACCCTGGTAGCCTTCCATGGCATAAACCCTATTTAGTCATTGTAGGTTATTCCTTTAAAATGTTCTTTGGCAAAATCCACATGCTACCATTTTTCTGAAGGACTCTTGCAGCCGTCTTCTTCATGGAGGTATTTGCCTTTGGTCATATTCAGTTCTCCTTCCATTGCAAATGATCTCCCTGTAACTCCCTATTCCCATTTTCATAGAAGCCGGGTTCTCTGACGTCCTATTGCAAAAGCCCTTTCCGCGTTTCTAAAATATTCTTCATGGGCTTCCCTGGTGGCGCAGTGGTTGCGGGTCCGCCTGCCGATGCAGGGGACGCGGGTTCGTGCCCCGGTCCGGGAGGGTCCCGCATGCCGCGGAGCGGCTGGGCCCGTGGGCCACGGCCACTGGGCCTGCGCGTCCGGAGCCTGTGCACCGCGGCGGGAGAGGCCGCAGCGGTGAGAGGCCCGCGTACCGCAAAAAAAAAAAAAATAATAATAAAATAAAATAAAATATTCTTCAGTCTCCCCTTTGCCAGAGATATCCTCTTCCTTAGAGACTTCCGGATAACGTTCTCTTCCACTCACGTCACACTGTTCTTTTTATGGGCTTTATTTTTGCTATTTCCTCCTCTTTATTCGTTTCTAGAGAAGGGGTGTCTCTCCAGGCCAGGGTTTGGCAACGGGCAGACTTGCGTGGACTGCCTTTGGCCTTGGCCACTGCCACATGAATCACGGTCACAGCCTTTCGCAGGGGTACATCTAGGAGGTTGGCGTGCCCAGCGCCTTCTGGCCCCGGTCCTGGGGTCTCACAGGCATCTGCTGTGTGCAGTTTTGATGAACCGTGGTGGGAGCTTCCATTCCCAGGCAGTCAGAGCTTTCTGCGTGCCTGCAGCGGTGCAGCACCTGAAGGGTACCAAGCTCCTGCGCACGAAGCCCCCAAACCCGTCCCGTCTCCATCCCCAGTGGAGTGCTTCTCCTGCAGTGACCCCCATCCCCCAGGATGCATTGCATCACTGCTGCTCTCTGCTTTGTCTTTTCCCTGGAGATGAAAATATTGGCAGCAGGCAGTGACTGAACACAGCATTGGCCGATTCATAAAAGCAGCACACAAAAGCAGAAAGGTGACTGACCGCTTTTCTGGTGAATACAGACCCTGGTTCTCTGCCAGTGGAGAGGAGGGGGTCAACATCTCCAGCAGTAGTTTCCTAGGGTGCCATAGCAAAGTACCACAAATCGGGTGGCTTAAAACAACAGAAATTTATCGTTTCACAGGTCCGGAGGCCAGAAGTCTGAAATCAAGGTGTGGTCAGGGCCGCACTCCCTCCGAAGTCTCCAGCAACGAATCCTTTCTTGCCTCTTGCAGCTTCCGGTGGCTACCAGCATTTCTTGGAGTTCCTTGGCTGGTAGATACAGCACTCCAGTCTCCGCCTCCATCTGCACATGGCCTCTTGCCTGTGTGTGTCTGTGCCTCCTCTCCTTGTTTTATAAGGACACCAGTCATTGAGTTTAGGGCCGGTCCTAATCCAGTGTGAGCTCATCTTAACTAGTCACGTCTGCAGATTCTGAAGTTCTGGGTGCACATGAATTCTGAGGGGCACCGTTCAGTCCACGCTTCTCCTCACACCTTTCAGCCTGGTTGGGCCCCTCTCTTTCCCAGGACAGTGTTTGCCAAGGTCACCAGTACTTTTTCTCAGTCTAGCTCCTTTGACTTTAAATGAATAACAGTTAACAATTAGTGTTTCTTTGTGCCAGGCACTTTATATGCTTGAATCCACCAAATATTGTTAATGAAAATTCTTTCCTAATTCTGGCAAAAGTTTACTTATCCCTTTTGGTTTTCAGTGTGGTTATGAGTTAGGAAATTTTGCCTGCTTCTCCTGTGTCCTCATTGGTATTTTAATGAGAAGTATCAATTGTAGGAGACTGGGACTGCTGGACAGACATCACCTTGACCTTTCTGTCTCCTTAAGGACAGTTCGTATAATTGTCCTCCAATTCTGTATGCTTACTTTTAAAATAAATTACTAACCAGAGGGCACTCTTATTTCCGAATTTCTTAATTATTTGGTGGCACCTTATTTTGCCATCACGCAGTGCCTGTTTAATACATGTGACCTGGTTTATGGAGAACACCTAGCAAACTCCCTGACATACTGTAGATATTCCATAAAGGTTTGTTGACTAAACAGATAACTTTAATCTACCAGGTTAGCTGTCTTATTAAATATAGACGTAAGTGACTCTGAAGCAGTTTGCTCATAGTGAATCTTTGCTAGTTCCTGGTGATCACCGTTTGTCCCCCCCTAAAACCCATGTCTTCAATAAACCATGCAGAATTGTTCAAAGAATTCCAAGATTTATTCAGATGTAGTTTTCCAAATTCGCTTTTAACCCTTTTAAAAAATAGAGACTATTCGGCTCACATTCCGCTTTTATGACTCCGCGTTATCTAGTGGGCGGAGCAGTGAGTCTTACTCACACATGTTCAGTAGAGTTGCAGACACCCTGGGAGCCCTGCTACCCTGGGCTTTTGTTTTCCGTCATCAGGCTCTTGGTAGGACCTGGGGTCAGAGCCTCATCACTGGGTCTTACCTTTGGGTGGGCCTTCTGGACTCACCTTCCCTACCCCCGCCCCACCTGAGTCACCCGAAGGCCATAATACAAGAATGGGGGAACGTCCCACAGCCTAATCAGCATGTGCAGCTGTATGTGCCTGTGATGCAACCGCACCTTGAGAAGCACCACTGCGGTCTGACCCTTCACTTCTAGGGATGGGAGCAAAGGGACATGTCCAGCTTCCTGTCAGTCAGTTACAGGAGCAAACAGCCAAGGCAGGCCAGTGGGGTTCAGTTCCTGGCACGCCATCACATCTGCTCCTCATATCGATAGATGACTCTCCCCCAGGCCCTCACCATGGTGACCCCAGTGGAGCACTTTGTACCCCTCACCTGCACTTCCACGGAGAATAGAGTGGAAGAGGCATAGGCAACAGACTCATGCTAAGACATGGAGAAGCCTGCAATGGAAATGGCAGCTGGGGAACTTTTAGGGTAATGGAGATGAGCCTGGGGTGCCCAGCTATTCAGACAGACACGCAGCTAGTAAATAAGAAAAGGCATCCATCAAACAATGGGACGGCCACGGAAGGATTCCTGGGTGAGGACATAGAATCTACATGGCCAGTCCGGGCCAGGCAGCGGCCACTCGGGTCCAGGCAGGGTGCCTACCCACCCCGCTGCGTTTTGTCCTCCACCGAATATGGGGGACGCGTAGATTTATTGCCTTAGTTTTCAGATTGCTTTAAACTCATTGACGTCCTGGGGGCCAGCACATTTATTCTAACAGTAACTCGTTTACGTGAGGTCATGTGACTTTCCTTTTAAAGGTTGTGATATAAAGTTCCCCTTTCTAATGCTGTAATTGGATTTAAGTGGAAAGGAAAGTGGATTTTAAAAATCGAAAGTAATTAATAGTATGGGTAGTACCTGCTGGATAAGGCAAAGATGGTGATCAGCTATCTGAGCAACCAACATTTGGGAAGGTCTAGAGATTCGAGGGTCCTTCCAAGTTTAGAATTTCATAGCTCAGAGCTCTCTGTGAGGTAGTTGGGATTCAGACGCCGTAGAGGGACCTGTTTTCAAGACTTGGTCATCAAAAGGATGTGGATTTGTCCTGCCTGCTTATGCTTCTTCGGTTCATTTTTTTTGTTTGCAAAATCCTTATCGTGCGGTTACCAGTTAATTCCTTTAGCTGGAATTCAGTGAGAGTCAGGTCTCTGGCATGTGGTCCTTGCTGTTGGCAGTTGGAGTTAGCTTGGCTCTGATGCTGGAAGCTGGCTTCATGTTCTGAGGCACACCTGTCAGTGCAGGCTAGTGTGTTTAGGGTGCCGAAGTGGAGCTGAGTCATTCATTAGCTCACAGGCCTCTTCCAGTTTGCACATTGCTCCGTACGGTAGCTGTGCCCCTGGAAACGGGCCTCTCAATCAAATGTCAGGAACCAACATAAGAAAACATAGAACAGTGCCTGGCATAGAGTAGTTGCTTAAAAAATATTTGTGGAACGAATGAATGAGCAACAAGAGATGATAATAGTTAACAACTCAGAATCTGGAGTCACATAGATCTGGTCTAGAATCCTGTTTCTGCCACTTAGCAGCTGTGGGATCTTGAGCAGTTCGCTTAACCTCTCTGAGCCTCAGTTTCTCTGTCTGCAGAGTGGGGATGATAACATTCTTATGTCACGGGGTTATTGTGAGACATATGACTTATATGAGCAAGCAAACCACGTCGGTCACTGTACCTGCCCCATCGCAAGCCCTCAGTGAGTGTTACGTCTTGCGGTTATTATTATTCCCCTTGATGATAATAATGATTTTACAATAAATACAGGCAGTTCCTGAATGACAGTGCGTGGTTCGCACACCTGCCTCGCGTATGTCCCCCACATGAATCCTTAATAGTAGTTTTGGGAAATCTCCTTTTCTCCCTGCTAATTATATAGTCTTCCCAGAAATGCCTTCCCACCTTATCCTTGTCTACTTTCCCTCCAGAGCCAGGTCCCTCGTCCAGCCCTTCCCCAGCAGGCTGAGTCCATCGCCCCCTTCCCTGTGCTCCAGCAGCCTCTCTGCAATCGTGGTTATCGCCACGGATGCTGAGATGTCTCTTCATCTGCTCTCCTCCTCACTGGACCGGGAGGGACTGCAGTTGGAGCCACTGATAAAGAAGAAAGCCCAGGGACCCAGGAGACCGTAGAGAAAGAAGGGGACCCAGGCTCAAAGCCAAGGGGAGCCACGGAGCCCAGCTGTATATTTTTTCAACCCAAATCCTAGAACTGCTTCTGTTGTGAGTTCCCTGGAGATGTCCTGCCTTTCTTTGTTCTCTTGCCTTCCTGCCTGTGGCTCCCTGCGGGCCTGACACTGAAAGATCTCAGGAAGCCCCAGGAAGCCTTAGAGCTTGTTTCTGGGACAGGAGGCGGCAAGTGTTGCCATCCTCAGGGGGCCAGAGGAGGAGACAGGCTCTCGTGGGAGGAACCAGCTGGCCCAGGGAGAAAAGAAGCTGGTGGACACATTTCTGTCACCAGGTTGCATAAAGACAACCCTAAGGGGAGCTTGGGGACCTGGGTGACTCCGCAAGGGTCACATGACTTCTCTGATCTTCTGTTTGCTCAGCTGTAAGACTTAAGCCTTGCATTAGAAGAGCAGTTTTCCGACTGCGTTCAGCTGAGTTCAAAGCATTCTCCAGGCAAATTCAGCCCCCAGGATGGAAAGAAGGGAGAGTCCCATGGCCAAGGGGAGTGTCCTTGCCTTCTTACCCTGCCAATCACAGAGGCTCCTCCTTTCTAACAGCCAATCAGAATAGCTCTGACTAAAGTGTTTTATACACTGAGCTTTCCTCTAGGCTTTTCCTTTACAAGATAGGACTATTTGGCTTTTAAAAAATGTTAAATGCCTCTGAACAAGATCATTTATGTGTCTCTCTCCATGCCCAAGAATGTATGACACTAAAACTTACACTAACAGTTAGAAAGACAGGTAGGGGAAAGAACAGATAAAGGGATGGACGTTTATCGGTGTCTTCCATATACTCAGCACCACTGTGAATCCGTTAGTGATCAATATCTTGACCCAAAGCTGATTTTTCTTTTACATTTGCCTCAAGGCGAACCTCACTGAGGAATAGATCATACTGAGGTCTTTAATTCAGTTCAATTAAATGAGCATTTATGAGTGAGTGCTTTGTACACCACCGGGCTCTGGGGATTCTGTGATGAACAAAACATTGGTCCTGTTGTCATGCAGCTAACAGTCCTCTGAGGAGTCTCAGATCTGGAAGAGATGTTTTTAAAATGAGATGATTAAGCCCAGAGAAGGGAAGTGATTTGGTACAAGTCACACACAGCAAGTGACTAGAATTAAGGCTCTGGGTTTCCCAAGGTGACTGTTACAACGTTCTGCCTTCCCAATTTATTACTTATTAGCAGGAAGACCATTAAGTTCTTCTAGAATTAGCCACAATCTCAAAGGGCTTACGTAGCTCAAAAAGGAGCCAGTCGTACTCTTAATGCTCCCTGGCAAAAAAAAAAAAAAAAATTGGGACAGCTTCTCAGTCCACTCTTGCTGTAACTTCTCACTGCCACATGGTGTCACTGTTGAACCCAGGTCCTGTACAGTCCGGTGGCTGCTTCGTTTACCCTGCACTGGAGCTATTGCTGGCCCAAATCCTATACTTGCTTCCAAGATGCTGTAAACTTAGGTTCCAAGATTTCACCTATTTAATTGCATGCTTATATGCTCAGTCATTGATTGGTAACGAATAATTCTACGGGTGGATCAACTTTAGCTGCTTGTAATACGGGAACCAACCTTTTCTCACAGATTCTATGGTTCATGTATGAAATCTATGTCACTGACCAAGACTCCCCCCAAACTCTGAGCCACTTTGTATCCTGTCTTGGTTTATTCCCGTCTAGAATCCCATGACTCTTTGGGCAGATTATTTCACCACCTCCCAGCTCGAGATATACAGGGATGTTGTCAAGGGTCTACCTTTATTAAGCCAGGTAATATTCCATTATCCTCTTCCTCCAGAACAGTGTGTATGTGTATATAACTAAGGGATATCACTTATAAGACTCTGCCCTAAATAACAGTCTTTCTAAGGCTACCAGTTCCATCTGTCTAGGAAGATTTTGTTACCCTTTAAACTAACTTCTTCTTCACACTAACTCTTCCTAGCTTGTCTAGGGAAAACTTGTGATCTTCCCAAGCTGGGTTTATGAAACATGACGAGCAAGGACGAGCAGCCCCAAAACAGAATTTCAAGACTATCTCAAAGGAGAAGCATTAGGGAAAGTACTCGTCTGGTTGTGGGGCTGGAGTGAGTCATAGGAGGGTTTGAGGGCAGGTGGTCCTAAGCATGGTCTGGACAGAGCTTGACGAGAATTTATGAACTAGGTAGGTTCCTGGAACATTCCGTGGTCTTATCTCTGGAACATATGAGTTCATTGCTGCATCAATTTGTGGTCTTATCGTGGAACGTATGGGACTGAGGGAGCTGGTTTGAAAACGCTTTGAGCTTAATTTGTGTTGCATGTCAGGGCTGGTTCAGATTATCCCTTCTTAGGGTCAGCGTTCATTTTGCAAATTGGTTTCTGTTTTATTTCTCACTCCCATTAGCCAAACCAAACCAGAAGGCAGCCGGCAAGGAAGCCCTGATGAGATGGTCTTCAGAGATCAGTCTCCCAGGCACTGGTCAGGACAGGAAAGAGAAATGGCTCTGGGGCACAAATGTAGGAGAACCAGCACCCTTACCTGCCAGCCTCCCCCTTTTCCTTTCTTCTCCCCATCCCTCATTTCTTCATTTCCCAACTGATGTTAATTCTTCTTCATCTGGGTCACTACAATCTATCACTCTTGCCTCCAGTCATTTCACACTTTGGGAATGACTGCTCTAAGCCTTTGCAAATTATAATTGTATTGTATAAATAGAATATATATTGTATTGTATAAATAAAAATATAATATATAAATAATCCATTATTATATGTTATTGAACATTTTTATGCAGGATGTCTTTTACACCCAGAAGTCTCAGCCTCTAAATCAGCACTGTCCAACAGACTTTCTGCATGGTCCAGTATGGTAGCCGTTAGCCGCATGTGGCTATCAAGCTATGACTATTGTGAATAATGAGCTGGAGTTTTAATTTTAGTTAATTTGCACTTGATTCAGAGTCTCGGGCTACTCTGTTAAGTAAATAGCCCTGAAAGGGGTTCTCTTTATCTGCATTTTAGATGTGAGAAAACTGAGTCCTGGCAAGGTTAAGTAGCATGCCCGTGATGACTTGGCTGGTAAATGATGGAGTCAGGACAGGAACCCTGTTCTCACTGGCCCCAAAGACACTCAGCTTTATATCACGACCGTTCCCCCTCTACCCAGATACCCTTATTCTCATCCTCTCAGCCAACTCCTACTCATCCTTCAAAATCCAACTCAACTCTCTCCTCCTCCATGAAGTCTCTATAATCCCCACGCAAAGTTTGGAAGACATGTCAACGTTATACTTAGTATCTCAGCCAGTGTACCTTTCACATCGTATTGCAGTCATCTGTTTAGTTGCTTACATTTCTTAATAGAGTGTGAGGTCTTTGAGGATGACCTCACAGTAGGTATGGTGCATAGTAGGTATAAAGAATAAGTTTGGCAAATGAGTGCTTTGCCATCATTGCTGCCTTCATGGGTTTCATAGCACTGAAGTGGTAAGGCTATAGCATGGGGCGTATTGGTGCTAATCTCATCTGTTTCCTTAATAGGTTTAAATTCTATAGATGAACATGATCTCTGCAGAGAGAAAATTCAGGCCTGCCCGCCTCCCTCTTGGGCGACTGAAGGCTCTGGCGGAGAGTATTTTAAGCCTGCTGCCCTTTGACTTAAGTCTTTCTTCCCGCAGCCATTACACGTTGCCTTGCATGCCTCCCCAGCAGGGTGGTGGATCCGCGGTGCCTGGAAACTGTGATATAATTCAATAGGTTCCCCTGAGCAGCGTGCAGAAATGGCCAGCTGCCTGCTGGACGGACACATACATCTCTGGATGTCCAGGGCAGCCGTGAGCCAAGGGACCGCTGAACGGAGGGGTCCTGGGGTGGATGAATTCCCTGGTAAAATTGGATAGAGGCATTTTGACTCAATACCTGGGACACAGCATTGTTACAGATGGGTTTGAGAACTGAGAGGGCAGGAGAGAAAGGAAAGCTTAGTCCTAGGAAACCGACTTCAAAGACCAGAGAACATTTTGATGGTGTCTATTCAAAACCAGTCTGTGGTCAACCCTCTCAGGGGAAGGGACTCAAAGGAAATAACCTTGCCCCATTATCTTGTCCCCTATGACCAGCTCTGCATTGCCCCCAGAAATAAGTCTAAACTCCTTAGCACTGTTTTGCAGGGGCAGCAGTAGGTCAAGTCTCAGATGCCAACGAGGGCCAGGTGGATGATACCAAGAGTAAAGTAGCAGTTCGGAGAATGTGGCCCATTGGAAAGTCTGTTCAGAGGCACCAGCCGCTGCTCCACTGCCCTATCGTCATACGAGAGGATCAGAGTCCGGGCTTTCCTTTTTCTTTGGTTAGAAGAGGGAAATCTGGATTTTGGTGTGAAATGTCTAGTTTCTTATAATACTTCGTGGACCAAGTAAAGCATATCTCTGGATCAGACTTGGTCCAAGGGCTGTTATTTTTCTGCCCCTTCACCTGCCCCAGCTCCATTGCCCTGGATTCCTTCATATACTCTACTCTTCTGACATTTTGACCAGCGGGGAAGAAAGACTCAGATCAAAAGGGCAGCAGCCTTAAAATACTCTCAGCCAGAGCTATCAGTCGCCCAAGAGGGAGGCGGGCAGGCCTGAACACTCCATCCTCGTTCACACCACGGTACCTTTGCACATGCTGTTCCTTCATCCCAGAATTCCTTTTCCCTCCCATTTGTATGTTAATCCTGTACTGGTCCTGCCAGGAGCAGCTCAGTTGTCACCTCCTCTAGAAGTCTCCTGACATCCCCGGGCATCTGTTCCTTCCTCTGGCTCCCTTAGCTTTGTTTCCACCTTGTCTATTGCATTTGCTGCTTTATATTCTAATTTTGGGGTTGCCTCGGTTAGACTCTTGAGCTCCGGGACTACACATTGCACATAGCCAGCCTTCTGTGGGACCCCGTTCCCCAAGTGCATCACGGCAGCCAAGGTGCAAAGTGTCCTGATTGGAGCTGATTTGCATCCTCCTGCAAAGCCTAATCCCCTTCATATGTCTCCATCTCAGTGAAGGGCAGCGCCCTCACCCAGTTCTCAGGCTAGAAATAAGAGAGTCATCTTACCGTCCTTCATTTCCCTCTCTTTCCGCATCCTGTCAGTGACCAAGCAAGACCTCCTTTCAGTATGTCCGTTTAATCACCATCCCTCTCAGCTGGTCCAAACTGTCATTAGTAGTATGTGGTCAGTAAACGCTTCCTTAATGAATTGTTTAACTGTGGGCCTGTTTTCATGTCAGATTTCGGTAAACTGCACAAAAAGCTGGGAAGACCCCTGAGAAGAATGGAATTCAGCAGGACTGTACTGGCTGGGTAGGCTGGCGGTCAGGTGGCAAAAGAAGGTGTGACAGGCAGGGAGGGGGGAACGGTGGCTGGAACATTCCACCGTGCTGGAATGGTCCTGGAACAGGACCATTTTACAGCAAGCAGGGGTCGTCGGCCTGACTGGAGTGGAGTATCATGGGATAGGTAGACGGGGGAATGAGCCAAAAGGTTCATAGTTGGAGGGCCTGGAAACCTCTAGAAGATATGCATAGTCTGTGTGCACACTGCTGTATTCAAAATGGATAACCAACAAGGACCTACTGTATAGCACAGGGAACTCTGCTCAATATTAAGTAACAACCTAAATGGGAAAAGAATATGAAAAAGAATGGATACATGTATATGTACAACTGAATCACTTTGCTGTACCCCTGAAACTATCACAGCATCGTTAATCAACTATACTCCAATCTAAAATTAAAAGTTTTAAAAACAAACAAACCTTGAAGCTCCAAAACAAGTAAACAAACCAACAACAGGAACAACAGAAATGCTCTTAAAATTTTTGGTAGAGATCCTAAGAGCAATTGCAAGAGCTGACTATTTATGCAATGAAAAGGTGTGTTGAGTTGTCAGAAGTTCAGGGTCTGGTATTTAAAAAAAGGTTTGGGAAAAAAAAAAAAGGAAATAGAGAGGCTTGGCTGGTTCTCGAGCAGGAGGTTCGTGTTTCCATGCCCCAAGTAAGAGGGAACAGGACATAAGACAAGCAAAGGATGGGGAAGGCTCAAAGCATGAGCTATGGGCGTGGAGTCCATTGGAAACTGGGGCAGCCACAAGGCACCTGGACTCCAGGGTATGTCTGGGCAGAGACCGTGTTTGAAGGAAGAGTTTGGGTATCACAGGGGTGTGGAGTGTGCAGAAAGGAGGAGAGAGACCAAGGGAACCCATCACCTTTTAGTCCGACTTGCCAAGCACGAGCTGACGGTGAGCCTTCTCTTGACCAAAGTGGAAAGACAAAAAATTGGCTAAGCTGGCAACATTCTCATTGTTCTTTGGCTGGCTTGATCCCTTGTTATAACAGCAAGTGGGTAAAAATAATTGTCAGCATCCTGAGGCCGGTGAGCCCTTGTGAATGCTTCCAGAGGACAGAATGCTTGTTCACCATCTTCTCTGATTTCCACGCCAAGCCTGCCTCGTCATCAGTGGTGCCATTCCTGATTCCTCTACAGATGAGGCCACCAGGGTCCTGGAGGAGAATTAATATACCCGAGGCCAGGCAGGTGGGGAGTCCCAGGCAGGTGGAACCATTACCTGAGATTCAGTTTAAAACATAGTTTTTTGGGTGCAGTTCCCCCGAGATTCTGTTTTAGTGGGTGATGGATAGGGCTGTCTTCCCCAGGTAGTCTTGGAAACCACAACGCTTCCCCACCCTGCCTGGGCCTGAGACCCAGCCTGGTTCTGGTGTTACAGTCGTGGGGTCATGGCGCCAGGTGCTGATGGGTCCCACATCTGGACTTCCCTCTGCCGTCTCACATCCCTGAAAAGGCCTCTGGGGCACCTCTCAGCAGGTACCCGGTTTTAAAACCTGCCACTTACTGACAGCCTGTGAGCACATCGTTGTGCCTGCCTTAATTGGCCCTGCAAAGATAAGACAGAAATAGCCCTTCCTACCGGGAACAAAAACAGAAATCGTGAAACAAATCCACGTATTCTTATCTCTGTGCAGGGCACTCCTGACAAATGGGCAGAAGTGGCTTCCAACATTCTCCTGTTGAAATGGCAGCAAAGGACTTTCCCTGTCAGGAAGAGAAAATGAAAAAAAAGAAAAACACAACTGTCACGGGCTTCCCTGGTGGCGCAGTGGTTGAGAGTCCGCCTGCCGATGCAGGGGACGCGGGTTCGTGCCCCGGTCCGGGAAGATCCCACGTGCCGCGGAGCGGCTGGGCCCGTGAGCCGTGGCCGCTGAGCCTGCGCGTCCGGAGCCTGTGCTCCGCAACGGGAGAGGCCACAGCAGTGAGAGGCCCGCGTACCGCAAAAAAAAAAAAAAAAAAAAAACAACAACAACAAACTGTCACTTTTCCATGACGGAATGATCTGTGGTCTATTCCTGTCTTTTGTTTTCTTTCTCTTTTGTTTTCTTTCCATCCCATAATAGACACATTTTTCCATTCATTCCCCATTGCAATAGGACCCAGGTTATTGTATGTGTTAGTATGTCCCTGGAGTGTTACAGGGGACAGACATCCCTGCCTGCAGATGGCTTCCTACTCGTCAGAGAGGCAGACATATCAACAGGCATTGACAATCAGGGCTTGTAGGTGCTGGGATGGAAGGATGCCCAGAGAGCTCTGAGAGGGCAGAGAAAAGGGGCACATGGCCTCGGTATAAGCCAGTATCCCGTCTGCCAACAGGGAGAGCATTTCCATCATTGCCTGGCCTTGGGCTCAATTCTTTGACCTTATAAACAGAATTTAAATTGCTTCATTTTTCAGAGAGGCAGGAAAGGACTGCTTGATTGAGACTTTTAAAAAGTTGTGCACCCGATTCTGGAAGAGGCAACGGGACCTACAGGCTGAAAGCCGGGGCACCCCCCTAATTATATTCCACTCTCCAGAACGAGGACATGCCATTTCCCAGATCTTGGAGCAAGATGCCTCCAAGGGATTAAATATTAATAGGATCCTTCCTTCCTTTTTTCCATCCTTATCTCATTTTAAAATGCATTTTCCCTTCTCCCACTTCACTTATTTATTCATTTGTTCTCTCGATCCATCCAGTGCGAATTCACCATGAACGCTGCTGGCACAGGGCATACACAGATAAATAGCAGATTTCCGCCAGGCGTCTTAACCCTAGATGTGTCCATCACAGTCTCTCAAGGATCTAGCTTCCCTATGAATACAAATGCTCTGGGACCACCTCCAGGTTAGATTTTTAAGTGATGAAAGCAAAATGTAGAGAAGTGTGTAGTCTGGTAACATTTGTGTGGGAAACAATTGGGGGAGGCAAACAATGTGCATATTTTTTTTTGTATCTGCACAGAATATGTCTGGAAGAATATATAAGAAGCTAGAAGCATTGGTTGCCTGTGGAAATGGGAACAGTTGTCTAAATAGCAGGGTAGGAGGGAGACTTACTGCTATACGCTACTCAGTACTGTGCCATTTGAATGTATGCTCATTTCAAAATAATTTTAATTAGAATTAAAAATAAATAAGTTAATTAATTAATTAATCTGCAGACCTTTCTTCCAATATGTTAAGGTACCAACCTCCAATTCTATACACTAGCTATCCTTGACTATTTGCAATTCTCGGAATGAGATGTGTTCTCTCTGGCCTCCGTGCATTTGCAGGAGCAGTTTCCTCTGCCTGGTACACACTTCCCCTCCAGAAACCTTTCGTGCCCACACCCAGGTCGGTACCCACCATCACCACCCTTTTGCTTTTTTTTTTGGCCGTGTTGGATTTTCTTTGCTGTGCACAGGCTCTTCTCTAGTTGCGGCGAGCAGGGGCTACTCATCGTTGTGGTGCACAGGCTTCTCATTGCGGTGGCTTCTCTTGTTGCGGAGCACAGGCTCTGGGCACGTGGGTTTCAGTAGTTGCGACACACGGGCTCAGTAGTCGTGGCTCGCGGGGCTCTAGCGCGCAGGCTCAGTAGTTGTGGTGCACGGACTCCATTGTTCCGCGGCATGTGGGATCTTCCCGGACCAGGGCTCAAACCCGTGTCCCCTGCACTGGCAGGAGGATTCTTAAACCACTGCGCCACCAGGGAACTCCCACCACCTTTCCTCCTCTCTGTTTCCAAAATATCCCATGCTCTCCCCATCATAGTTCTCTCACGCAAGACTACAGAGGTCTGTTCACCTGGATAGGGTGCCCATCAGACCTCATACTCCAGTGAAAAGAGATCACTCCTAAGGTATTACCTGTAGCGTCCCTAAGATCTGGCCCCTTCAGTGAGGTAGGTGCTCAGTAAATGAAGATTGGACAGTGACAGACCGGTCAGCACTAGAAAGTGAGTGTCTACTGCCCCCAGTCACTGACTACTGAAACTCATCTTATCCTTAAGAGTCCAAGGCAGAGGTGCTCAAACTACAGCCCGTGGGCCACCCTGTCTCTTCGTAAGCAAGGCTTTACTGGCACACAGCCACACCCGTTTGTTTGTATGTTGCCTGTGGCTGTTTCTGTGCTAGGGATTCGAGTAGTGGCGACCGAGACACTGCAGCCCACACAGCCCAAGACATTTACTGTCTGGCCCTTTACAGAAAAAAGTTTTCCACTCCCTGGTCCAAGGCATCCTGGGCTCCTGCTGCAAGGCTCCAGTCCCACCTGGCTTTGCCCTCTGCTTGCTCTTACCCTGGGTTGGCCAAATCATCATAGTTTGCAGAGGGCTGTCCTACTTTTAACACTTCGAGTCTCATGCCTTGGGAAACTCCTCCATCCTGGGCAAACCGGGATGGTTGGTTCCCCGTGCGCATCTCCTGCTAGCCAGAAGGCTCCCCCTCACGTGGTCCTCCCCTAACACAGAGCCGAGGACACAGGCTCCAATATAACCTCTTGAGAGCAAAGCGTAAACGTTTGTGATTTCAGAATCGGAACGACCAAAGAGCTTACGTAACTTAAAGTACACGTTCATAGCAGAAAGAGTCAAATACCAAGACAGTAAGTTGCTTGTAGAAGTCATCGGTAATTTCACTGCTTATCCCACCCCCATCTGCACCCTTTGAGGGGGTCAGTGCCACCTTATCGGTCCTGGTTGGTGGCTTTAGAGCCAGGGTATCGGGGGAGACTGCAGAAGGTCAGGTGGCACTGTAGCCTCCTTCGGCATAACCTCTGCTCAGACCCACACAGGACTTGTAACATGAGTAAGACACAAACTTTCATCACGTTAAGCCACAAAAATGTGGAGAATGTGTGTTACAGTAGCATAAATTATCCTACTTGACTGATCCACTGATATATAATTTAGAGTATATTTACGACAGAAAGTTAGTTTGTATTTGTGCTCGAATGGGAAAGGTTCTAGAAAAAGGCACATTAAACTCTCTTGGATCCCCACCCACTAAAATGGTGAGCAGTAAATTGTCCATGAAATCAGAGTTTTCTGAGGCTTTGGAGTCTCAAAGACCCAAGTTCGCATCCTGACCCGGCTGCCTACACCGTTTGTCTCACTGGGCGAAGTGAACACCGTCCAGTAGGATTTTCTGCGGTGGTGGGAATGTTCTGTCCGCACTGCCCAGTCTGATCCCTACCAGCCGCGCGCAACGGTTTAAATTTAAATGACTCAAAGTTAGTTAAATAAAATTTAAAATTCAGTTCCTCAGTCACACTAACCGCATTTCAAGTGCCCAGTAGTTTTAAGGAATAGAGAAAATGTATATAAAATACCTGACTCGGAATTGTTGCTCAAATATAAAGACTATTAACTTTCACCACCTGTTTATTTGTTCCACACGCCTATGGAGAAGGAGTGCGTAAAAACACCATGTCAGAGGGACAGTGCCTGGCGGGCGGCCTCCAGTGTGACCAGCATCGGGCTGTAGGGTCAGCCATAAGTCTAGAAGCTTACAGTTTAGAAAATATAGAGCATCTGATCATTCAGGTATTCCACGAGTGCTTGTGGAAGTGTTTCTCTGGATTATGAAATAAATCTCAAAATCTGGAAAGTTTAGCCCCAGAATGAGAATGTCCCAGTGGAAAGGACCCATAGGACCAAAAATCCCTGATGCTGTACTACCTAACACATCAGTTAGGATTTTCTTTCTCTCTCGGATTCTTCTTTTCAACTTAAGCTGTCCCCCGCAGAAGCACTGTTCCCGATTATAATGGCCCACAAAATCCTAAACCCCTTTCTCTTTCCAGCTTCACTGGAATAAACTCTGTCTTTCCAAACAACCTTACTGAACACTAAGGGAGAACATTAGAAGAATCATCTCAGAGCCCGTGAGGAATCTTTCAGTAATGTCATTTACAAAGGAGAGAGTTCTGGTCCTTTCCAGGGCTCATCAGCTCTGTCCTGTCCCAATTCACATGAGACCTGAAGGGACAGAGATCCCTGCCTGTCATTAGTTTGCTGGCACCTGCCAGGTAGCATCTGATCACCCAGTCTCTCGAGCGTCGTCCTACACATCATGACTCTTTGATCATCAAGACCTGAAGAAGTAGAACCCTCCTCCCCACCCAGTGCCTTCCCCTTCAACACCCAGTCTGAAGACCTGACCCTTCTATGGACCTCCCTCTCCAGGCCTGACCAGTCCTCAAGGTCAATTGCATCACCATGATTCATGCAACACAGAACCCAGCCTGCACATGATAAGAGGCACGGCATTGCAATAACTGGTGGGTCATTCCTTCATGTGAAACTGGGTTAAAATAATGGAGAGTCAGTATTAAATCACTGTCGCTAGTCCTCTGGGAAGTTCATGTTTTTTACGGAGCCTAAGACAAATGAATATCCATACGTTCAACTCTCCATCCATCCATCCATTTATCCATCCGTCCTTCTGTTGGTCCATCTCATTATCCATCCATTCAGGCATTTGTTCAACCGTCTTTCCACCTATCCTATCTGTTCATCCTTTCTTCCTTCCCTCCCTCCATCCTTCCCTCCCTCTCTTCCTTTCTTCCTTCCATATCTCCACCTACCCACTCACAAACATGTGTAACGTGGTGGTCAATAGCTTACTCGCTGGAGTCAAATTACATGGGTTGGGATTCCAGCTCTATGTTCTTACCGTGTGACTTGGTCTCTCTGAGCCTCCTTTTCCTCATCTGCATGGGCGGATGAATAATAATACTTACCTCATACTCCTTGGGTTGGGTGAGAATTACCTGAGATGATGCATTTGAAGTCTCGGGAACACTTCCTGATATATAGTTAGCTATTATTATTAATCACCCACTACAGACCCCAAGGACAGCAAAGACATACAAGGTCTGGCCATCGGCCAGGAACTCTTCGCCCCAGTGACCCTCAGACTTTTCCTGCGTTTTATGTAGTTGATTATTTCAACATCTATCACTTGAAGTAGCAACACATCAGTCAAGCATATCATTTGGGAATTAAAACTAAATATGTGAAAACTCTAGAACTCTTCACTGTGTAAAAGTAATGAACAATTTCAGACATTTGGACAGGACTCGGGTGGGGTGGGGCTGTTTGGGGACCAAAGGTCTTAAAATCTCCCCGTGGAGCAGCCCTTGCTCTTTCTGTGTCACTCGGAGCCTGGACTGTCTGTACCGCAGGATATTACCTTTGTTATCTCTTCTGTTGTCTGCAACCCGTGGAGGCCAAGTCATCTTTTTTTTGTGTGTGATACGCGGGCCTCTCACTGCTGTGGCCTCTCCCGTTGCGGAGCACAGGCTCCGGACGCGCAGGCTCAGCGGCCATGGCTCACGGGCCCAGCCGCTCCGCGGCACGTGGGATCTTCCCGGACCGGGGCACGAACCCGTTTCCCCTGCATCGGCAGGCGGATTCTCAACCACGGCGCCACCAGGGAAGCCCAATCTTTTTAAATTTTATCTTCCAAGACAGGCTTAATGTTGTTGGTTCTTTTTGAATTAACTTTTCCCTTAAGGTCCTCATCTGGCCTCCAATACTCAGTTACACACAGCATGCATGCATGGATTACCCCAAGCATTTGGAGGTCCTGGCGTTGGCGTCCTCTCTTTAGGGTCTCTATAGTTTCTCTGCATCCAGTTATGTATAGATGGCATTTTTCATACCTTCTGTTCAAGTAGTGAACGCCTTTATCTTTCCCAAGTGAAGTCTCATGTGGATTTTTAATAGGCGAAAGGGATAACATGAATCTTGTATACAATCATAGACACGCATTAGGGACAATATTACGTGAACTAAGTGTTGGTTAGATGTGATTGAGAAACAACGTTGGAAAACTGTAGCAGAGGCATAAAAATTATTTCTACTTAATTAACAAATGACCTTTCTTATGAGGTAGAGTTAGATGACTTGACATCGGGAATATCCTGGAAAACAGCAACAAAAAGAATAATAAATGGTCCTTCTGTGGATATTTCAGATCAGCAGGCTAAATTTTGGTGATGGAGAATTATTTTTGTTGGTACTTTCCCAAGCTGTGCAAAGAACGTTTGTGTTCATCTCTCTCAGTATCCAAAAGGCTGTTTGTGTTCAAGATGAGGAAGGCCAAGAAATTAGCAGTTATTGTGCACTTCCTAGGTGTTGGCGCTGTGCTGAGTGCTTTGTATACATTACCAGCTTCCGTGAATCTTCAAAATTACTGTCTGAATTTGCTGTCTCCATTTCCGCCCCTTCCACCCACCCTGGTCTGGCTTCTTTTTACCACCATCCACCAAAATAGTTCTTGCCAAGGTCTCCAGTGCGTCACACTAAATCCAGTAGACATTTTCCTGTCTTCAACATGTTTGATACCTCAGCAACATTCAGCACTTCTGGAAATGTTCTCTTCCTTTATCTTCATGACACTAGATGTCCTGCTTCTCCTCCCCGTCTCTCTCTCTCTCTGACTGTTGGTTCCCTGTTGTCATGGAGGTACCTGTCGTTCCCAGGCAGAACATGGTGCCTAAAAAATCTCATCCACACTCACGACTCCAGTTCTCTTCCACGTGCATATCACTCACGATATGTGTCTGTGTGTCTGCTCTCAGTCTGAACGTCCAGTTGCCTTCTTGTTATTGCCATTGAAATAACTTCATCTTTTCTCTAAAACTTGTTCTTTTTTCCCCAGTATTTTCTAACCCAGTGGGTGGCAATTCCACCCATTCTCCACCAGAAACTTACAAAACATGCTTGAAACCTCCCTCTTTCTCATCTTCTGTATCCAGTTGATCTTTGAGACCTCTTGGGTCTGCCTCCAGATATCTCTTGAAGTCTTTATCTTCTCCATCTCCAAGGATGCCCTTGGTTCAAACCATAATCTCCAGTCTGTATGATTACAGCCTCCAGAATACCCCGCCCCCCAACAACCATTCTTTCTCCATCTATTTGAATCTCCACCCAGCAGCCAGAGAGACCCATGTTAAAATGCAGATTGGGTCGTGTCTCTCCCCTTCCCCCCATCCCACCTCCAGATGAAACACGTCAGTGCCTTTCATCGTTCTCAGTGTAAAGCACAGCATCCTTACCGAGCCTGCAGTGGCCTTCTCCTTCCTCTCCTGCCTCTTCCTCTATCACTCTCTCCTTCGTCTGACAGATAATCAGTCCTTGTCTGGGTCTCGAGGACACCAAGACGAGTAACATTATCCATCTCCAAGGATGCCCTTGGTTCAAACCATAATCTCCAGTCTGTATGATTACAGCCTCCAGAATACCCCGCCCCCCAACAACCATTCTTTCTCCATCTATTTGAATCTCCACCCAGCAGCCAGAGAGACCCATGTTAAAATGCAGATTGGGTCGTGTCTCTCCCCTTCCCCCCATCCCACCTCCAGATGAAACACGTCAGTGCCTTTCATCGTTCTCAGTGTAAAGCACAGCATCCTTACCGAGCCTGCAGTGGCCTTCTCCTTCCTCTCCTGCCTCTTCCTCTATCACTCTCTCCTTCGTCTGCCAGATAATCAGTCCTTGTCTGGGTCTCGAGGACACCAAGACGAGTAACATTAATTTTTTAACATAATAACTAGTCAGAGTCTTGGGCACGTTTTCTGTGTCAGGAGTATGGATTATGAATGTTCTCCTTCTTATTAGGACTTCAGATTTGGTGTGAAAGAGCATGGGCTATCTTCCATACGTGAACTTGGAGATGGGCTTCTACATTCGCTGAATGTATGAAGGTCTGCTTTATACAAAACCATTTTTCTACACTGAGACTACTTCTAAACAACCAAGGAAGAGTCTATACAAGAGATAGAGAGTAGGGCTGTGTCATTGGGACCTAGCCCTACTTGGAGATGTTGGGATCCTTCTGCCTGCTACCAAGGATGTAGTCACAGATTGGATAAGGGACCTGAGAGGTTGAATACCTGCTTTCAGGAAGTCTCTAATTTAACAAGGAGGCAAAAGAGAGAGACTATAAAAGCATTGGGAAAGAAAGGACTTTGCAGATGTGATTAAGTTAGGGTCTTGACATACGGAGATTATCTCAGATTATCCTGATAGGCTCTAAATGCAGTCACAGGTACCCTTGTAATAAGAGGGAGGCACAGAGAGTTGTGACACACAGATAGAAGAGAAAAAGCCATGGGACAAGGCAGAGGTGGGAGTGATGTGGCCAGAAGCTGAGAAATGCCAGCAGCCACCGCACGCTGGAAGAGGCAAGGGACAGATTCTCTCCTGGCGCCTCCAGCCGGAGGGCGGCCCACTGACATCTCAACTTCAGGCCAATGATACTGATTTTGGACTGCCGGCCTGTATGGTCGGCTGTATGCCTCAGCTTAGCTTCAGTTCCAGCTGCGCCCCTTGGTTTTATACTCAACCCCTTTACATGCCCACATTAAGCTCTTCTTTTCCCTCAGAGGCATTCCTTTTGGGTGTGTGATCACTCTCTCGCCCAGTCTATGGACTGTTCCATGGCCATGGGAGGTGACTCTATAGAAATTTTAATAACATGGGGAAATATTTCTGTTATAATGTTAGAAAGGGAAAGATCAGGTTATCATATCTATAGCACTTTTTCATCAAAACAAACTAAGAGTCTAATCCTAAGCCTAGTCAATACGGCTTGAACTTTTTTCCCATGGAAAGATAGTCATAAAAAACACTGTAGAGAATTCTCCATACACAGGCTGACACTTGCTCCCCTTTCTTCATCTCCATGGGGTACTCAGTGGAGAACACAAGCAAATCCATAGAGCCTCAGAAGATCCAAGTTCAAATACCAGGTTGCCCAGTACCTGGCGATGTCACCTTGGATAGCTACTCACACATAGTAGGTGTTAATAAATGGTGGTTATTATTGAGTTAAAGCAGATGTGGCCTTTTCTTGATTTTATTATTTTTGAGGTGTAACTTACAGTCCAAGGCATGTTTACCTCCTCATTACTGGACCAGGAGTGCCTCCCCCGCCCCCAGAGTCCCTTCCTTCAGGAGACTCTCCCTGCCCTCAGCATCAGCAGAGCACATTCCTTACAGCATCTCACCTCTTTTCGTCATGGGACACAACCCAATTCGTAATTCTTTGCTTGTCCTGTTGTTTAATGTACATCTCCTCTCTGGGCTCTGTGAACATAGGGGTCCCGTCTGTATTCCTGGTGTCTGGCACAAAAGTAGATGCCAGAAAAATATGTATTTGAATAATGAATAGGAATCAAAAGATTGGGGTTCCAGCCCTATGCTTTCTAGTCTTGTGATCCTGTGTCCACGTGGTGCTAATGTTATTTATTTATTTATTTATTTATTTTTTGCGGTACGCGGGCCTCCCTCTGTCGTGGCCTCTCCCGCTGCGGAGCACAGGCTCCGGACACGCAGGCCCAGCGGCCACGGCTCACGGGCCCAGCCGCTCCGCGGCACGTGGGATCCTCCCGGACCGGGGCGCGAACCCGGTTCCCCTGCATCGGCAGGCGGACGCGCAACCACTGCGCCACCAGGGAAGCCCGGTGCTAATGTTATAAGGAACCAGTTTGTAAAAGATGACATCAGGGACACACCAGCCCCTATTTTGCAGAATCGTGTCACCTTCCACGAGTGTATATTTCTCAGTGTTTTCAGAGCACTTTCAAATCCAGTGTGTCGCCCCCCCGATGACTTTTCCCCATCTCCCGACCTGGCACGGGGTGCAGATGACAAGGAGGGGGCAGGGACCCCTGGAGGAGCCTTGGGGGTCAGCAGCCCGCCGGCAGCGCTGGCCTGCACTGCTGATGGCTCACGCGAGACCAGGAAGAAGCTCTCCCGCCCGGCACTGGGGTTTCTGCCAGCAAAACGCCCAAGAACGTACGGAAAGGAGCAAATCGCTTTTATTTGCTTGATGACCCTGGTCTTTCCTCCATGTGTGTTGCTTGTTGAGAGAAATGCAGGTAAATATCATAGTAAAACAGCAGGATTTGAAGTCAGATATACTGAATCCATTCACTTCTTCATATTTCCATGCAGTGAACACTTCGCTAGATAGAACCCGCTTTGTATCCTGACTCAGGACTGTGTATGCTGGAGAGTCAAAGATAAATACTGGTCTTTTTACCTCTCTGAGCCTCTGTTTCCTCCTCTGGAAAATGGGAATTAATAATAATGCCTCTGGCTAGAAAAAAAAAGGCCGGGCAAATTGTTAGAAGCAGTGGAGCAGATATTCATTAAGAACTTCTATAGTATCTCCCACCAAGAAAACACAATTTCGGAGGATTCTCCTCGTGTCCTTTCTCCTTGTTTCTTCCTCCTGTTCTGTTTCCCAGCCAGGACTCTTCCCCAGTGTTGCCTTCCTTGCCCTTTTCTTCCTGGGCTGCTCTCAGCCTCCTCCTTCCCTGTCTCTCAGCCTGACTCCCTCCTGCCAGCGCTGCTCTCAGCCCCACTCTGCTGGGAACCCGTGGCCGGCCTCGGAGCGGCCGTGTGGTCATCGGGCCAGGGCACCTGCAGGCTCTCATCACATGGGCAACCTGCTAAGTGGAGATCATGGCGCAGTTCTGTTTGGGGAGCTTTAGGCCCACAGAGCCCTCGACATCCGATGTCGAGGGGAGGGAGGGCTGGCGATGCCCGCCTCGGTGCCAATGCCAAGCCGTCCTGGCAGAGCGTGATCTTAGAAACAGAATTTTTCTCGTGTACGGGAACAGGCGGGAGTTGCAAACAGCAGAAGATGGTTGGTGGGGAAGCGAGGGGGGATAAGTATTGTGGGCGAGAAGAGGAGAGAAGCACCCCAGTGCTGTGCTCCTGAGAGGGTCCCGGGAGACACCAGGAGTATGGCAGGGACAAAATTGTGTTCAGTCCCTCAAAACTGGGCAAGGGGACAGACAAGGCTGGCAATGAGGGTGGCCTGCTCTCTCCTTCTGAGTGCGGACTAAATGTTCTCATCCTGTTAAAATTCAGGAATGGGACGTGGCCCTGCTTAACCTGCTGAGGATGGGATAAAGGGCCGGGAGACAAACGTTCAGGGAGTCTTTTTCTTGTGCCTGCTATTTAGGAAATCACAGGTAAACTCAGTTCACTCAGGAAGGTGGGGTTATTTTGAAACTCCGCTAGAGGCTGGGGAGACGGAACCAGTCCCTGACCTCCCAGTGCTGACAGAGTGGGTGTTTCCAGTGAGTCTCACAGGGTACGCTGAGTGTAGGGCACTTTGTGGACATACAGCCGTGACCTGGTGTGGTCAGAAAAAGTCATGCCACGTAGAACCTCTCATCCAGGCTTGAGGGAGGAGTTGGAGTGAGACGGATGGAGGGTGTGAGGAAGGTGACTAGGACAGAGGACCCAGCGAAGAGAGGTCGAGAGCAAGTTCCCTCTTCCTGCAGGACTATCACAAGAGGAGCGAGAGGAGGGGGAGGGTCGGGTCACGGGAGCTTCGTGAACCGTGGAAGGAGCTGGGCTCTGCTCCTTAAGCAGTAGGAAGCCACTGTGGGGTTTCCAGCATACGTGTCTACAAGGACGTGCTCTTGTAAAGCCCTCCCAGGCTGCAGTGAATTGCCTTTAAGTGAGGAGTAAATGTGGAGGCCCAGGGGAGGCTGTCACAGCTGTCCTCATGGAGATTTACACCAGCATGGAGATGCAGATGGAGATGGAGATGCAGATGCAGATGGAGATGCAGATGCAGGTGGAGATGGAGATGCAGGTGGAGATGCAGATGCAGGTGGAGATGGAGATGGAGATGCAGATGGAGATGCAGATGCAGGTGGAGATGGAGATGCAGATACAGATGGAGATAGAGTAAAGTAGAAGAATTATATACATATATATAAAATGTATGTATTTATGAAACATATATATATATATATACACAGGAGGTCAATTTGTTAGGACTGGACACAGCTTTGATGGGGGTCAGTGCTGCCCTCCTGGGGTACCGTAGCAAAGGAAGAGGGGCAGGCACTTCATGGGACCAGAACACGTCCTGGGGCTACTCTACCCCTGGGAATGCTGGCACACAGCCATGGTTTGCCTACAGTGTCCCTCTCAGCTGTGTTTTCAGGGGACGTGCTGTCTGAACGGAAGGGCAGGTGGCATCAGTGGCATAATATGAGCAAGATGCTCAGTCTCAGTTTGTTTCCAGGTTTGTCCAATGCAGACAGTGATAGCTTATCCACTGGAAATGCTCCATACTGATGTGGGGTATGAAACAAAGCCACAAGGGCCTGCCGCTGGATATAGCTGGTGCTTAATAAATGTGAGTTCCCACCCCAGGTTTCTCTCCCCATCCCAGCCGGAACAGCCACCCTTGATACTAGCTTCCATTCTGGTCTTGCTGGAATCCAGGCAAATAAAGAAACCACATCGCTTCTTCCTCCACTGTTCAAAGCCCTGTATCACTTACCCCTGGTCCACGACCCCAGCAGTTCTCCTGCTTATTTCCTACTTGTGTTCCCCTGGCCAATTACAGGGCAAACACAATGAATTTTTTTCCTCCTTTAACGTGATGAACTCATTTCTGCCTTTGGATCTTTGCACCAGCTCTTCCATCTGCCTAGAATACAGTCCCTGCAGTTCTTCATGATTGGCTCCTTGGACACTCAGCTTAAATGTTACCCCCATCAAAAGGTCTTCCTTAGCATCCAAGTTAAAGCAGCCCACCCTCCTCAGTCGTGGTTCTCTGGCATAGCTTCATAGAATTGTTCTCTCTCTGAAATTATCTTGAGTATTTGTTTATTGTTCATTGCTTGTCTTTCCCCTACTGAAGTGTAAGGTCCATGGGACCAGAGGCTTGGCTTTTCTTATTCACTACTGTGTGCCCAGCACCCAGAACTGAGTCTGATAGATATTGGGTGCTCAGTAATTATATTACATAAACAAATGAATGTCTTGTCATTAAGTTTATCCCAGTTGTTCATTCCTTATGGAATTTGTCAAAGCTTGTCAGATCCATGATATCCCTTGACAATCATATATGTGTGTGTAAGTACAGATGTACATATATATATACACACACTCATATATACATACATATACATGTACAATCATATAGGCATGCGTATGTATGTGTGTGCTTACACGTGTGTGCATATATACATATACAGTCATATGTTAGTGTTTGTGTGTGTCTATATTTGTGTCTCATCATCAACAGAGCAGGTAATATTATCTCCACCTTGCAGATGTGAAAACTAGGCTTGGATAGGAGTCTCCCTTACCTGGTCTGGAGTTGATTGGGCATATCAGTTCATAGTCACTCTTATGCCCAGACTTGGGTGTGTTTCTCCTCCTCCCAGGTATTGAAAAGAAATAGAGAAAGAAGTTCAGCAAACAGTTCTGTTGGCTCTTACAGTAAAATTCAAACCTGAAGACTGGCCTCTATGCTACTGCAGCCAGGGCACCTGTTGACCAGAAGTGACCAAGGGCCGGGAGTAGCCTGGGCGGCCCATTTCCTCACCTGTAAAATGGCATCCCTGATGATTGTCCACAGATACTGAGAGAGACACTGAGGACATAATCGTGAAGTTGATTTCATGAGAACAATGCTTGTCTTCCCATCCAAATGGAAATTGTCAGTAATGGGTCCTGTTTCAGATTCTGCACCTCTCTTATCTGTCTCCCCAGGCCTTGGCGAAGTGAAGAAATGCTCAAGGAAAATGCCGATTCCAAAGTGCGATCTTAGGAAGCCAGTGTCTGTGGCTCAGCATTCTTCTCTGCTGTCTGTGCAACAGCCCCTTTTGGCAGTTGGCCTATGGCATTCTCAGCAGAATGTTTTTTAAATGCATAAAATAAAATTAATAGGATTACACAAGAAGCCAATTATACTGAAATGCAGTTATCAAAATTCAAAACAAACCATTTTTGAAACAGTAATATATGTGCATCTTTAGTAATATGCTAAATAACAGATCCGGCAACAAGCCTAAGTACCGTCATTGCAAAGCAGTGCAAAGAGTGAATGTTATTTTGATATCTCTGCTACAACTATGATGTGATATCAGAACATCTGTGATTTCTATTAATGACAAAGGCATGGGCGCTATTAATGCTCTTGTGGTCTGCCTACTCTCATAATTGAAGAAAATCTTGTGGTCTCTGAAGACAGATGGATTTCGGTCCTCCTGACTCATTTGAATCCCAGCCTTGAGTAAGCCCCGCCCTGTCTCAGAAGGATGTCACCCCCCCCACCTACCCCACAAGGATGAAGGAGAGATGGGACACCAAGTGGAAAATGGAGAGACACAGAGGACAGGTAGGATCTGAAAGCAGAGGGAGGAGTGTCATTTTCAGAAACAAAAAGACCTTTGTCCTCCCTGGTTTTCAGACAAGATCCAGTCGGCTCCCGGGATATTTAACCCAGCCCGGCTCACAGCGGGGGGTTTCTGGGCTTGTCCTTTGGAGACTGTCAGCAGGGACTTTTCCAACTTCAACGTCTGCGAGTCTGCGAACTCACCCATCTGCTCATTTGGGCTCCTTCTCAGCAGGGCGTTCTCGCATGTGTTGACAAAAAAAATCTTTTGACATGGAGAAGGTTAGTAATTTTTAGATTTCGCGAAAAGACGCTCAAAAATCTGTCTCCCCAGCCGGTCTTCCCCTTCCCTCCTTCTCTATTGAGTCCGCCTTCAGATTAATTTGGCAGCCTCGCAGTTTCTTCTCTAAGTCTTTTTAAGATTTACTTTGCAAACTTGGGCATCTAGTTCCCCCGTGTATTGGCAATGCTTAGCATGACCCGCATCTATTCCACGGTTGAGCAAACACTGATAATAACCATGGTTTGGACAGATGGAGTGGAAAGAGGGCTGGATTGAGGTCAAAAGTCTTGAGTTTGAATCTGTCACTTAAAAGCTGTGTGACTTTGGGCAAGTTGCTCAACGTCTCTGAGTCCTAGTCTTTCATCTGCGAAAAGAGGCTATAACATCTACCTTAAAGGTTGTAAACTCAGAAAACACAAAAGTGGTGAGCATACTGTCTAGCACATAGTAAGTTTCAATAGAGATTTTTCCTTTCTTTTAAAAAAAATATTGTTTATTCTTTTTTGCCATCTTTAAGCCAGTTCTGTTGCAATTTCCTTCAGTCATAATTGTTGTCTCTCACTGATGTGGCATGTTCATTCTGTGCTAAGGTGAGAAAGTTGAAGGATCACTGATTAAGTAAGTACCTGCTCTGTTCCAAGCACTGGGCACGCATTACGGAGTCTTGGTCTCATAGCACTGCTTATCCAGGCGTTACCATCGGCGGTATTACCCTTGCGCAGACTCGAGGATCGTGAGTGATTTCGCAGAGTCGTGCGACCGTGCGTGGCAGAATGGGATCCATCCTGGTTCTGTCGGGTGTTCTCTGGAGCACAGATTCTTCACTTCGTTTATAGTCCTGACCATGGAGGGTTGTTTGTTGTTATTGTTGTTGTTTTCATTTTTCATTTTATTTATTTATTTATTTATTTTAACTTCTTTAAAAAAAGAATTTGTTTTTTGGAGGGTTGCTTGATGTTTCAAAATAAGGCCGGTGTGACCTCAGCACCGAGTAGGCTAAAAATGCCTCTGAGGACTGAGAAGGGATACCCATTTTGAATCAATGTGAGGAGATAGTTTAAATGTCCATCATGCCTGAAACCCCAGTGGGTGGCCTTGCTGGGGCCGGTGCACTCCCCACCGTTGAAGGTGCAGGGGGCTGGGCAGGGGCTCCCAAATGCCCGTTCGGCTCCCTGGTAAGGAGAGTCTTCGACTGGACGTTCCTGAGGGTTCTGTCCGTGGCTCTGCCCCTCCTCCTGAGTGACCTTTGCCGAGTCCCTTACACCTCAGGGCCTCCATTTCCTCTTCTGTAAAAATGATAAAGGGCCCCCGGCTCCTGCAGTGGTTGTGAGATAATCCAGGGCAGGTGCCCAGGACCATTTCTGAAGTGTGGGGAGGACACGGTAAACGTAGCTTCCAGCGTTATTTTCACTCCTACGAATAAATTATGAACATAAAGGTGGGGTTCTTTTACGGTTTGTCTGAAGAGCAGCCCTGGAATCGAAGGCCTGTTCTGGGACACCATCTGCTGGGGCTGTGGACGAGATGGGGTCAGTGCAGCGGCTGCACCTAGTCGGTGCTCGACAGATAAATCGTAGACGGTGATGGTCGTGGTAGTAAGATTTTAGTTTTATTATTTAGGTTCAGTAGGTGGTTCCAAAGGCAGGCTTCAGATGTCACCAGTGAGAGCCAGTGCACACAGGGAATGTTCCATCGATCCTCAAAGCGACCCCTGGACCCTACGAGGCTTGTGTGGGCCTGGAGGGTGGAGTTACTGACCTTCCTGGTTGCTTCTAACTCCGCAAGGCTGATCGGCAAAAAACAATTGTGCCTGGAAGTCCTCCGTGTGTCGTGTCAACTACAGGCCGTAGTTGCCAACCTCTGAGTCCAGAGCTCCTTATTTTACAAATGAGGAGATTGAGGCTCAGAGAGGCTCAAAGTCTTGTCCGTGGTCAGAGTTAAAAGGGAAGTGGTGCAAGCTTTGCCTTTGGTTGCCCACAGCTCTTGGAAGGATGGACTCAGACGAGTGTGTTTGGAAAACAACATGTGCCTGCTTCTGCGATGAAATGCCTGCGACCAGGACTCCCTGCATATGGAGATTCTCTTTCAGGCAGTTGGAAACTGGAAAATTCTTGACTTGGTATTTTTAGAAAAATGGCCTTTTCCCAACCATCAGTTTTCAATCTGGCAGTGTCAGTATCCATTGCCAGAGTTTTAATTGAAACATCAAGTTAAAGTTTTCTCTGATTACTTCAGCAAAGCTGCATAATAAAGTCTGCTTAATTGTTTTTCCAGAAAAATCATAAAGCTCGGAAATCCTAGGGAAGCTGCAGGTATTTAATGGGAAGGTGGGAAGGTTAGAGAAAGTGGTCCCTTAGATAATGGGCCACTTATAAACGACTTGACAGACTTAGCCACTTCAGAGTAGGTGATGGAATTGTAAATTCCCTCTTTGGAGAGGTGTGGGCTGCAGAGGGAGCCCCATCCTTTTGCCTTGCCTACCCCCGCCCAGCCTCGCTGTTGACTGAATGCACAAAGTCAGAAATCTCATTTTGACAAGTATTTATTGAGTCCCGGCTCTGCGTCAGGATTCGTGTTAGGTGGGGCTGTGATGGAGAGAGAGCAGGAGTCAGGAAGAGGAGAGAAATATGCAAGAGCCACGGAGATCAGACCCTTGTATTCAAGAGGCTCAGAGTCTAGTGGGGAAGACAAAATTTGTGCGTTACTGAAGATAATTCTAGTTGCTGTAACAGGACTTTAACCTAAAAGGTAATTTCTCTCTGATATAAAGTTCAGTTGGGGACTTCCCTAGTCGTCCAGTGAGTAAGACTCCGTGCTCCCAGTGCAGGCAACCCGGGTTCAAGCCATGGATGGGGAACTAGATACCGTAGGAAGGCCACAACTAATAAGTCCACGTGCTGCAACTAAAGATCCCGTGTGCCGCAACTAAGACCCGGCGCAGCCTAAATAAATAAATAATTAATTTAAAAATAATAATAATAATAATAAAATAAAGTCCAGTTGGCAACACGGATAGGGCGTTAGTTGTTTCAATGCTTATGGGTAACAATAAATTAACGTGTAAAAAGCAGTGTGTTTTTCAGTGTGGTCCTTAACCCGGTTGCACCAGAATCACTGAGATGTCAAACTGTAGATTTTTGGGCTCCTCCTCCAGCTATTTTCATTCAGGAGGGTCCATAGTCATCCCAGGAGTCCTGATATATACTAACATTTAGGAGTTACTGATGCAGACTGTAATAAGGGTTTAAGATTGACAAGCAGCTACGTGTGAGATTTTGGAGAGAATTTAAGGTTATTCTGAGGAGTTTAGACTTTGCCCTGGAAAGAGGCCCTGAAGATTTTGATCAGGGGAGTGACAAGTTCAAAGTGTTGCTTTGAGAAGATTAATCTGCAGCTGTGAGCTAGAAAGCCATTGCACATGTCCAGGAAAGGCATGCTAGGATTCAGTGTGATTAATACGTGCAAAGAACTTACATGGTGCCTGGCACGGAGGAAGTGAGCAACACATTGCAGTTGTGATGTTTACTCCTGAGCTGAGATGATGCCAGTAGGAAATAAGAGGAAGGAGCATGGCTGAACTCCAGTAACAAAGATTGAATATAATCCGGGACCCCGGGTAAGTGGGTGGTTTTGTTTCTTTGCCTGTATCCCCGATAGCATATGACAACCACTTCTTTACATACGGTAGAATTTGAAGGTGGCTTTTGATATCAGGACCGCAGTCCACAGAAAGCATCTTGGAGTTTCCTGATGGATCTGAGGGGGTTGAGGTCCTGGTAGGAAAGCCTGGTTCCTATTTCCCATCCAGTAGCTTTCGTTTTCTGCAAATCATCCATTTCCACATGGAGAAAACATTTTCTTTAGCCTTCCTTTCCAGTGTCCTTCTAGCAGCGGTAATAAATAAACCCTCAAATTTCAGGTACATAACACAAGATTTCAAATGTTAAATACAGAGGGATGCTTTGCTCCGTATGGTGATTCAGGGACCCAGGCACTTTTCGTCTTGTAGCTCTGTCATCGTCTGGAACAGAGGTTCCCAAAATGTGTTTCTGGACCGGTAGCATCACCTGGGAGCTTACTAGAGAGGCAAATTCTTAGGCTTCTCACCAGACCTGCTGAATCAGAAACTTAGGAGGGTCCCAGAAATCTGGGCTTTCAGACACTCTCAGGGATTCCAAGGCAACTCAAGTCTGAGAATCACCACTGCTCCAGGCCTCTGGAGCCCTCTGCTTCCCACCGGAAGGGGGGGGTGGAGAGGTGTGGATAGCAGTGTTTTTGCACCACGTCCTGATGGATACAGGTCACTTTCTCTCCCATTCCTACTGGAAAACACCTCCTGTGAAGCAGGCTGGGATTTGGAGTGTGAACATCCTAAAAGAATAAAAACCAGGTTGGGATGAAGAGCTTGCAACATGCCACCTGTCTTCCCATCAGTAAAGCAGGCACAGAAAAGCTCTGCCACAGAGTTACTGTGAGAATTCTTTGATAAAATGTAATCTCGGTTCCTGGCTCAGTAAATTTTAGTCTGCTACCTATCCCGCCCCTGAACCCTCAAAGATGGTCAGGAGTCATTAAACTTCCATCATTTCTGCTGCTTGGGAATGTTTTTGTTCTGCAAAGAACACATCCAGAGAGATCCATCCACCAGTCAACTCAACCAACAAATGCTTTGACTCTATACATAATGATTTTAAAGTAGCACTGAGTGAACTCTTACTATCTGAAAGGCACTTTAGGTAAGCGGTATCATTCATTCCTAACTACACCTTGTGGGGTACGACATCTAGCTCCATTTTTACAGAGGAGAAATCCAGGGCTCTGAGACATAAATTGTTTACAAAGGTCCCCAGCTGGCATGTGACAGCTGAGTTGGGCTGCCTGACTTTTTCTGCTTTACCTGGCTTGCCATCTGGGCTGTAGGAGAGACAGGAAAATAGAAGGCGATGCCTCCAAGCCCAGAGAGCTCACAATCTAGATGATGACATCAGATAGAGACAGAAAAAGACACTGACATTAAATGTGCCTGCCAGTGTTTCATTCCTTACCTTGTTCTAGGGAGGAGAAAAAACCCCAGAGATTTAAGGCAAGCTGACTCGTAGAACGCCATTAAAAAGCCAGATGAGCTAAGCATATGAACGGTAGACACAGAGGCCGTGGTGTGCTCTGACGTCAGTTCAAACCATTTGCGTGTGTCACAGCTAAACTTCGCCGTACTGATGCACAGGGTGTGACACGCAAGCTTCTGCGGGAAAAGCCCCCGTCTCCATGGTGATTGACTGTGTGTCTCAGACATTGTCTAGGGGTTAGGAAGGCATTGGAGACAGCAAATCCTGTCGGAACAGTGGGGCCTGTAAGGAATGCCATGCTTTCTTGCCCTTGCCTTGCAATTCAGCGTCCTGGGAGAGCTGGGAATAACAGACAGGCTCATTGCCAAGGAATTAAAATTGTGCTATTAACACTCCCCTCCGGAGGTCCTAAGCACGCTGGTTGACACAGCGTGGCCTTGCTATTACGAGCAAATACAAATTTCCTGTCTGAAAATGGAGGGCATCTATTTCATCCAGAGAAAGAGGATAAATGGCCACTCGTATCCTAAAACCACCAGATTCAGTAGAAATTAGCTCAGCTTCCTTATTCTAGAATGGCTTAACATCAACAGCTGTGATTTGTTGAACATCTACTGTATGCTGGGCACTGTGCCAGGCCCCTGTGCCTTAATTACTACCAGTCCTTTCCACAGCCCTACAAGGTAGCTATTCCCACTTTATAAATGAGGCAGTTGTGGCTCAGAGAGGTTAAGTGTCTTGCCCAAGGTCGCACAGCTCACAGGTCTGTCTAAGCCCAAGCCTGGGTTCTTTCCGCTAGAAGAAGAAAGAACCCTTTTTTTCCTTTTGCCATGGTTCTCAACTCAGAGCTTTTTAAAAGTTTATAGCTAATAAATGATTATAACAACTCATCCTACTGCATGCTTACTGAAGGTCAGGCTGTATTCTAAGTCCCTTTAACTTTCATAAAAACCCTGTAAGGTAGTCATTCTTCTGAAGTATAGGTGAAGCACCAGAGCACAGAGAAGTGAGCTAACTTATCCAAGGTCACACAACTAATAAGTGGTAGACCATGGCTTTGAACCCAGGCAAATGGATTTGCTTTATCACTCTAGACCTGGAAGGCATCTGAATTTCTGGGGTGGGACTCTGGCCCCAGTTGTGTTTTATTAAGCCCCACAGGAGATTGTGATAGAGTTGGAGTAGGAGCCCCTGCCTAGAAGCCCCTGTGTGTCTGAAAGTTCCATTCCTTGTGTCCGCCTGGGCTCTCCAAATAGAACTCACTGCACACCAGCCTCAGTGGGTCCCAGTTATTAGCATGACAGGAGATGGCCAGGAAGTTTTGGGGAAATGACACCAACACGCAGCCCCTCCTGATTGTTGGAGGCAGTAGGAGTGCGGCTCTGGCTCTTCCTGCGCAGCTCGATACTCAGCAGTTAGCTGATGCTCTTCCAGCCCAGTCCTTTGGACACCTGTGGACAGAGGCTGGCCGAGGGGGGGATTTAAGATGAAGCAGCAAGCCTAGCTTACGGGTCAAAGGCATGGAATTTGGAGGCAGACTGACCTGGAACCCAGTTTCACCACTTGCTAGCTGGGTCAACTTGGCAAGTCACTCAGCCTCTCTGAACCTCAGTGTCTCAGACGGGATGATCATATACCTATAGGATCATGCTGAGTGCTACATTAGATATTTTGCAGATGCTGGGCTTTGTGCCTAACACAGAGCGAGCTCTCAGGTTGCCTAGGGAGAAGTGGGTATAGTAGAGGGACAGGGACCTGCGCTAGAGCCAGTAGGGTGAGACATGACGTGGCCAGCGGTGACCCCAGAAGTTCAGGCTCTCCAGTCTGGTGGGAACGCACGCTGTCCAAGGAGTGAGGCCGTCTCTGGGCACAGGCAAAGTGAGGAATCAGCACTGGGAGCCCACTCTGAAGTCACAGATGTGTCTACAGGCCAGAGGAGCACTGGGGCTGCTGCCCTAACCCGGACCATTAAATGAGACAGAGACCACCGCTTCCTCAGCCCCCAATAAAAGGAAGATCCGGGCCCCGCTCCCTGCAAACATGCTAAGACCTCTTTCCTCCTTCCTGACTTCATTTCTATCTCTGTTCTTGGCCTCTGTAGTAACTTGTCTCTTTCGGTTTCATCAACAAGATTTTCTTTGGACCTGATGATGGTTTAACATTTACAGTCTGCATAGGTGGACTCCTGGTTCCATCTGCCTCTGGCCATTTGAAGTAATAAGCCAGGAAACCAGCCTCAGCCCCAGGAAACCTCCTTAGCAGCAACCTGTTGGGCTGTGCCCTGGAGCACAGAACTGGACAGAGTGGTGAGTCGGGGTAAAGCAGTCAAATCAGTCTGTCTATGGGAATCAGGGCCCTAGGTCCGAAAGTGAGGTGCTAGCCCCAGGAAGCTAGCCCTTTGAAGAGCTCACTGAGATCTGAGATCACTGTCAAAGAGTGGATAGGTTACCAGGCAGATGCCAGGCCTAGGACTAAGTGTAAGAGCTGGAGCAGCCAGGGCGAGTGGTCCTCTGTCACCATCTAAACTAGCAGTGAGGTTAGCACCAGACCAGCAGGATGAAGGAGTGATGCCAGCTCAACTTTGACTCAGTGGGAAACCAAAGCAATGCAAAAGGAGCAACAGCTTTGGGGTCAGAGAGATTAATCCCAGCTCCTCGTCTTAGTAAGTATGGAATCTTGGGCACTTCCTCAGCCTCTCAGGTCCCTTGATTAAAATGGGGACGATGACTGTACCCATTCAAAGGTTTGTTGGCCAAATTAAATGAGTCAGTGCCTCCAAAGGACTTAGGTCATCCATAGTAAGAACTCAGTAAATGGTGTCGGTATTTCAGTTAGGGTTACGCTCTGATGTATAAAACCTAAGTAACAAAAGGGTGAGAGATTTCTTTTCCCTTGTTTTCATGAAGTCTGGGCACAGCCTCTCCAAGGCTGGTGTGGCAGCTCCGGGGTGTCAAAGGGGACCCAAAGCACCTTCTATTTTTTGCCTCTCCCCTCCTTAGCATGTGCCTCCATCCTCAAGAGCATATGGTGATACAGGATGGCTGATAGAAGTCCCATCCCCTGGATGCAGCCTGCTGGTCTCTCTGCCTCTTAACCTCTGTGCATCTTACTCCTGCCGCCTGCGATGGCCTTCCCCCACTTAGTCATCCTGGACCCCTCAGCTCAAAGGTGACTTCCCCACAGAAGTCTTTGCTGACACCCACATTAAGGATTAGACCTATCATGTCAGACCGTATTGATCTGTCTCCTCGTCCACCCCTCACCTGGCGTAGCCTGATAATGAGCTCCTTGAACGCTGGAGGCTTGCCAACACCTCCATGAGTCCACAGTCCCTAGCACAGGGCCTGGAATAGTGTAGGTGCTCAATAAATACGGAGGAGTGGAAGTATGAATGAATGAGGCGGGCTGGACCGCCACTCACCTCTATACATTTCCCCAGCACAGGCACCCTTGAGAGACCCGTGTTGCATGAGACATTGGATTATCTTTGGGTTCCTGATGCCCCAGTAGAGAATTTTGGGGGGATTGATTTGTTTGGTTGATTATTTATGCTTTAACTTCTTTAACGGCCATGCAAAACGTTTTTCCTTTAAATAAATAAATTTGAGGACAAATTTTTTTAACATTTTAATGAATTAACAGTTATCCCTAATATTCAAAAAAAGTGCAAAGAGTAATTCAATAAACACCTATGGACCCACCATCCAACTTGAGCATAGGATAATATGAATGTGGAAGTAGAAGCCCCTTGTGTACCCCCTACCCAGGTTAATCCCTTTGCAGAAGTAACTACTATTCTAAACATAGGGTTTATCACACGTATGCATTTGATATACACGGCCAGGACAAACAGGAGATGAGTGAGGATAATCATGCCAGTACAGGGTTGATCCTGTTATTTAAACATTTTTTGATACTTTATTCATCGTGGATTTTTTTTTTTGCATTAATTTTGATCTTTTAAATATTGCATTAAATATCTTGATTGCTGAGACCTTTGACATCGCCCTAAATTTTTATTGGTAACAACTTTACTGAGATATAATTCACACAACCCTATAGTTCACCCATACAAAGTGTAAAATTCAGAATTTTTTTAGTATGTCCATAGGGTTGTGGAACCGTCACCAAAATCAAATTTAGGATATTGTAATCACTGCAGAGGAAACCTTATACCCCTTAGCAGTCCCTCTGTTCTCCCCTCTCTCCAGGCCCTGGTAACCACGAATCTATTTTCTGTCTGTGGATTTGCCCATTCTAGACATTTCATTTAAAGGGACATTTCTTGTATCCTGTCCAGCTTCTTTCCTTTACCATAATATTTTCAATATTCATCGGCAGTGTAGCACGTATCAGTACTTCATTCCTTTTTATTTGCCAAATAAGATTGCACTGTATGGATACACCACATTTTGTTCATCCGTTCATCAGTTGGGTTGTATCCACGTTGGGGCTGTTCTGAATAGTGCTACGAGCATCTGTGTACAAGCACCCCCTTAAATTTTGTGTATGAGGTGAGCGTCTCATTCCCCTCACCCTAGCCCCAGCCCTGTTGCTCCATATGAAGAGTTTTTTTCTGTGGCTAAAGTGAAAACCAAGAGAGCAGCCTAGTTCTCCAGGCAGAGTGTGGACATGGGCATCCAGGGCTGTGCAGGTGAAGGCTGGAAAGGGGGAGCTGCCCGGGGGAGAGCAGCAGAGTCAGCTTTGACTCTGCAGCACAAGCACAGTGAGACCGGGACAGCGGGTCATCTGGTACAGGTCCATTTAGCAAATGGAGCCCTGCTGGGCGAGGCGGAGCACACTTGATGGGGCAGAGTCGGGCATTTGTGAAGGTGGCCGCACTGAGAAGCATGATATTAAAAAGGAAACCTCGCCGACTTCAGGGAGAAAACCAGCACCTCAGCAAGGATCAGTGGCTTCGGGACATCCCACCCGAGCCCCGACTTTTCTCAGTGCACCCCAGATACAGAGCTGAATTGCATGCATATTCCCGGGCCCCGGGCCCTCTTCTGCCCCTGAGCTCCTTAGAAGAGATTTAAACTTTAGCGCTGTTGGAAACAGTGAGTCTGTGTGGGGTTTCTTTCTGGAATGATGAAATGTTCTGGAAATAAGCTGTAGTGGTGGTTGCCCAGCTAAAAACCAACACGTTTTACACTTTAAAAAAGTGACTTTTGGGCTTCCCTGGTGGCGCAGTGGTTGGGAGTCCGCCTGCCGATGCAGGGGATGCAGGTTCGTGCCCCGGCCCGGGAAGATCCCACGTGCCACGGAGCGGCTGGGCCCGTGAGCCATGGCCGCTGAGCCTGCGCGTCCGGAGCCCGTGCTCCGCAACGGGAGAGGCCACAACAGTGAGAGGCCCGCGTACCGTCCGGAGCCGTGCCCCCGCAACGGGAGAGGCCACAACAGTGAGGGCCCGCGTACCGCAAAAAAAAAAAAAAAAGTGACGTTTGTAGTATGGGGGTTAGGTTTCAATAATAAAAGAATGAAAGAAAGAATAAATGAGAGGATGAGTATGTGATTAGATGGATGGATGGAGGGTTGGAAGGATCAAAGAAGAAATGGGTAAACAAAGAACTATGGAAGCTTCAAGCAGATAGCATTTTATTTTAGCGGCTGTTTTTCCAAGGATGGGAGTAGGTTGGGAAGCATTCCACGGTGAGAAGCAAAAAAATATCCTGGATGAAAACAGTAGAATTTCGTTCTATTATTGATTATTAATTTTATTCCATTTTGGTCAATTGTATTTAGTATGATTTCAGTCCTTTTAAATATTTTGAAACTTGTTTTACGGCCTAGCAAATAGTGATCCTGGAGAATGTTCCATGTGCACTTGAGAAGAATGTGCATTCTGCTGTTGTTGGAAAAAATGTTCTGTAGACGTCTGTTGGGTCTAGTTGGTTTATGCGGTTGTTGATCTCCTGTCTAGTTGTTCTATTCATTCTTGAATATGGAGTATTGACATCTCCAGCAGTTTCCAAATTGTGCACTTCTTCTTTCACCCTGAATAATCTCAACTGACTTCTCTTCAAGTTGGCTTATTCTCTCCCCTGCCAGTGCACACCTGATGTTGAGTTCTTCTGGTGACTATTCCATTTCGTGTAATGTCCTTTTCTAATGCTGTCTCCTTATTGATATTCTCTACTTGGTGAGACATTGTTCTCATACGTTAATTCTTTATGCATGGTTTCCACTAGTTCTTTGAACATATTTAACCGAGCAGACTTAACATCTTTGTCTGGAAGCCTTTCATCTGGGCTTCCTCGGGGACGGTTTCTATTGACCTGTTTTTTTTTATATATGAGCAATACTTCCTTGTTTTTTTTTATTGGAAACTGGACACTTTAAATCATAAGATTTGGCAACCCTAGAAATCAGATACCCTCAGGATTTGTTGTTGCTGCTGTTTATTGCTGGGGGTAGTATTTGTTTAGTGAGTTTCCTGAATTAATTCTTTAAAATCTGTATTCTTTTTCCTGTGTGGCCACTTAAGTCTTCACTTAGCTTAGTGGTCAACTAATGCTTAGACAGGGATTTTCTCAAGTTCCTGGGACTAGTAAGTCTCCCTGCCTGTACTGAGGGGCTCTGCACGTGTGTTAGGGCGTGGCTTCAACGCTCAGGCAGGCAGTTTGTAACTCCACCGTGGTCTCCACTTTCTGCTTGTGCAGAGCCTCAAAATCGGCCAGAAGTGAAGGCTTAGAGCCTTCTCAGGTCTTCCCTGGGCAGACACCTAGCCCCGGGCATGTGCACGGCCCTACGCATGTGCTTGGTTTGCTAGGTTCCCAGGAATATTCAGGAACCCTCGTGGCCCAGATTTTCCCTTTAAGGTTTTTGGTTAGCTTATTGTTTTCCCCAACTGTTATTGCCACCTCAGTCAGCTGTGATGTTTAACAGTTTCCACTGATGGTTTTCAAGAAGATACTCTCAGGGGAAAAAAAGCAGCTCTCACTGGGCAAGTTCCGAGTTAGGTCAAATAAAGACAAGCCCCTGCCATGGGATTTTCCAGGGACTGCCAGACAGATCCAATAATGACATTTTTCTGGGAACTTGGCTTTGAAGGCACTGAAAACCCATTCTCACCCCTCCAGAGGCTACTAGACTGCTGGTTTTCACGGTGGTTTGTGGGGCTATTGGTTTTCTAGGCTGTCATGGGGCTGGAGAGGAAGAAATGGGACTAAGGCACATTAAAATGCAACAAAGCTTGCTCTTCCTACTCAGATTCAGCCATTTTTCTTGAATAAATACTCCTGGATTGTTCCAAGCCTTTGGTTAATTTCCTGAGCTCTGAAAAGTTGATTCTGGTTTTTGTTGCTTGTATGAAGGAGAGGACTTTAGGAGGACCTTATTTTGCTGTTCCTGAACTGTCTTTTCTATTCATTTATCCTTAAAACCTTTGCCCTCAAGGTGGTACACCTCATTTTATGCATTGTCTGTATTCCTAACTTGTCTGTGCAAGTGGTGTTTTTAATTGTTTATTTGTTCCTTAAAGGCCCCTGTAAATTCTGTATTACTTGCTTAACAGTGACTCGTTTGCTTAACATGGAATGCATCTACTCTTCATCGCCAGGCAGTGGAGAGGACATCCCTTCTCCTGTTTATTCCATGCGTCCCTTTCCCCCCTCTCTCTAAAGCTGTAGCCTCACATGTCAATGGATACTTGAAATCTGATTAAAATCATTCTCATTCAGTAGGTCTGGGATGAGTCCTGAGGCTCTGTTCTTCCAAGTTCCCGGGTGATGATGGTCCATGGATACACTTTGAGTAGCAAGGTCCTAAAGATTTAGCAGCATTGGCCTCCTAAGCCTGCCCCCCCACATCTCCTTGATAGAATACAGCTCCTATCTGCTTTCTTCACCTGGGCTCTTTATGCACTTGAACTTTCATATGTGGGTCACAGAGGAATCCTGTGGGATTTTCTTCAGGGCTTTCAGAGTGAAGGAAAAGTTCATCTTCTAGGGTGGATTTGGGTGAGGTTGTGCCCAAAGTCCAGGAATGGATGGAGGGAATTTCCAGGTCACTGTAAAATCAAACATGGTTGGATTCTCTGAGTGCTGTGCATTATTAGTGCGGGTGAAGGGGAAGCCAGGAGAAATCTGAATGGTTTCAAAACATGCCAGGTGTCTCTTATATCGATACACCTTTTCTGAGAAAAGAGGGAGGAGGAGAGAAAGTGTATAAAGCAGCAGAAAGGAAGGCAGGGGGAGAAGGCAGACCCTGTGCTCAAAGCCACTGTGTTTTAGGAGCTGCAGGAAAGCATCTTGTTTCCAGTTTCGGGCCTGTTTCCTCTGTGCCTCAGTTTCTTCTGTTGTAAGATGGGGATAACGTTAGTACCCACATACAACCACCTCTGTAGGTGCTGAGTTATGTTAGTTCTTGTTTTTGGTTTTAATATTTATTTATTTATTTGTTTGTTTTTGGCTGTGTTGGGTCTTCGTCTCTGCGCGAGGGCTTTCTCCAGTTGCGGCGAGCGGGGGCCGCTCTTCATCGCGGTGCGCGGGCCTCTCACCGTCGCGGCCTCTCTTGTTGCGGAGCACAGGCTCCAGACGCGCAGGCTCAGTAGTTGTGGCGCGCGGGCCCAGCCGCTCCGCGGCATGTGGGATCCTCCCGGACCGGGGCACGAACCCACGTCCCCTGCATCGGCAGGCGGATTCTTAACCTGGGGTCTGGTATCAGAAGAGTAGGAAAGCTCTGCCACTTACCTGCTGTGTAGCCTTTGGTAACTGTTTCATGTCGCAGTTTTCATCACTGTAACGTAAGGATACTAATAGTACCTACTCCTCTGTTCTGGGATGCAATGAGTTAATATTTGTGAGGCACCTGGTAAGTGATATATAACTGATTGCTACTGTTATTTTCATTTCTCCCTCCTTGTTCCAAACAATCATGTTGAATGGAACATTCTCGGCCTTTAATAGGTATTTATCTTACCCTTTCAGCAAATGAGGAGTGAGGGTGGCTAATGTGAGTTAATATATATAACAAGGTTGTACCGTGGACTTGGACTTTGTCTCACCTGGGGGACCCTGCTGAAGTCACTCAGTCGCCTTTGAACTTCACTTTCTCTCCTGTCCAAAGCAAGTGTAAAATATACGCAGTTTAATGTCCAGCTTTGTCGTGCAGCTGAAATTAGATAAAGGAGAAAAAAATGCATGTACGTTGGCAAAGGTTAGAATTTCGTTGGCGCTCATAGAGAATTTGAGGTCTCCAGGAGATCACAAGTAGAGAAAAAGACAAGTAAATATATGACTACACGATAGTGTCACAGGAGCCACACCAGGCGATACAAAGTCTAATAACAATCATAATACAATGACTCTGATTTCTTTTTTTGTTTGTTTTTGTTTCTGTTTTTGACTCTGATTTCTTAGGCAGTGGCCGTTGACACATAGTTTATGAACTTTATGAAGGAGATGCCAATATTCTCCCTCTTTTATAAATGACAAAAGTGAGACTCGGAGTTTAAAGCAGGTGCACAGAGTTGCACACATACATAGGCTGGTGCTCCTAACCCCTACCATATCCTCCTCCAAGGTGCCGAGTACTTCCTGGAGGAAGGGATGTTGGGCTGAGACCCGAGGGGTCAGCAGAGTTGGTTAGGAAAGCCGGAGGTGAAGGAAGATGTGCCAGGTGGAAGGGGCAGTGTGAAGAAAGGCAGAGAAGGGAGAGAGAGAACTTGCTGTCTCAACCCTGAAACGGAACGCTCCATTAAATAATCTGATGTAATGCCCTGTCATGGCAAATTGCACAGACTGGAACAATCTCTCCAATATCTCCAGCCTCTCGGAGGGAGAGGACGAATGAACAAGAGGCATTATCACGGCTGCGATCAGCCTTGTCTAAGCAAAGAAATGGCTCCCCTCTTGCTAAATAATGATTTAAAGTGTTGTTTATATTTCCAACTTCATGACGGCCTCATAAAAGAAACCAACACCCCAGCAATACCCTGAAGTTGGGATGTGAAAGCAGCACATTTCTCTGCCGACCTCCTGTTTCCGTAAACTTTACAGCTTCTTCCTACATTTGCTGCTTTGGGCATTATTCCCCCAACATTCCTTCTCTCCTGGAAAGGAATGGTTTATTGGAAATATCCCATTTGGCTATTTTGAAGCAATGATTTATTTATTTCCTGGGTGATTTAAATCCGCTTTGCCTGTGCCCAGAGGGCTCTGAGCAGTTGCACAAAAAGCAGAAAATGGGACAGGCAGTCTGTTTACTGTAAGCAGGTGGGCTCCCCCAAAATAACTGAGGGCCCTGGGCATGTCCCATGTAGAAAACTGCCCAGGTCCTGAATCCTCAGGGTCAGCAGATTGGGAAGGAAAGATGAAGAGATTCTTCTTGTTTCTATGTCTGCATTCTGGAGGGATCCTTTGAGTTTCTCTTCATTCATTCGTTTGCTCATTCCTTCCTTCATTCATCAGCTACTCACTGAGCATTTTGTACATAACAGATACTCTGCTAAGTTAAATGACTACTGAGATAAATAAAATTTAGACCCTATTCTCAGGAAGCTCACAGGCTACCAGCAAGCAAGCAGTGTTAAGTGCCTGGGAAAGTAAGTTCAAGGATGCAACGCCATGTATGTTGGGGAAAGCTAAATAGTGACAGGCTTATGCTGGGTAATACTAGGCAGTAGTTAGAAAGGATGAAGTAATCTGTCCTAATATGCTTGAATATCTGAGACGTGCTGAGTAGGAAAGTAATACACCAAGTATAATATAGGTATGTAAGAGACATATAAACCTATGTCACTTTGATGATTAACTTGGAAGACCAGTAGTGGAAGCAACTAAGTTATTTTCTTGGTGGGCTTGAGAGGGGTGGTTAAAAACTCCAGAAGTTTTTAACCTTATCTGCGACTGTTTTAAGTAGTCAATGTTCATATAGCATATATATTTAGAGGCCAGTTGCTAAACACAACCTTAAATTCAGGCATAGGCTGCAGACATAATGCTCATAATTCCCTCCTTTTAAGAGAGAATTTCAGGGAAGTTTTCCTATAGGAGAGCACATCAGAATAGGGCTTTGATGAATGAATAGGAGTTTTCCAGAATGATGAAACAAATTGCTTACAAACTGGAGCAAACTGCAGGAGATGGCATAAGAAAGGTGGGCACAAATTAGATCCTGAAGGACCAGGGGTGCCTAGATGAGCAACACAGTGGAAGAAAGTGCTGAAGTTCTTTGAGCAGGAACTGAATTCATCCCAACTTTCAGAAGTTAGTCCTAGGTCCTTGCAGAGACCTACTGAGGCCTGGCCAGTTCCAGCTTTGGCCCAGATAAGGTAAACTGAGTAAGAATAATACAGGAGAAACTTATATGTAGCTCTTTCAACAAGCAAGTTCTTAAGTGTTTTACGTATATCATCTCATTAAATTCTCACAACTGCCCTGTGAGTAAATATGCCAGAATTACCCCCGTTTTGCAAGTGAGGGAACTGAAGGATAGAGGACTTGAAATTAATCACAGAGGAAACACTTCTTTCCCAAGGCTTTGGTTTGTTTGTTTGTTTGTTTAATTTTTAAATTAAATTTATTTATTTATTTATCGTTTATTATTTATTTTTGGCTGCGTTGGGTCTTCGTTGCGGCGCACGGGCTTTCTCTAGTTGCGGCGAGTGGGGGCTACTCTTCGTTGCGGTGCATGGGCTTCTTATTGCAGTGGCTTCTTTTGCTGCGGAGCACAGGCTCTACGCATGTGGGCTTCAGTAGCTGTGGCACGTAGGCTCAGTAGTTGTGGCTCACAGGCTTTAGAGCCCAGGCTCAGCAGTTGTGGCACACGGACTTAGTCGCTCCGCAGCATGTGGGATCTTCCCAGACCAGGGCTTGAACCTGTGTACACCCCTGCATTGGCAGGTGGATTCTTAACCACTGCCCCACCAGGGAAGTCCCTTCCAAGGCTTTTGATATGGTCAGACACCAATTATATAGCTTGAGGTGACAGTTTACATCCCTCAGGACATAAGACCATTCAAGGTGGGGCAGGGGGGAGTATGCATATTGTGACTGCCATTATGTAAATGAATGCATAAAAGAAATGCCGACCGAAGAGTTACCAAAGTGATAGGGTAGTAGTGAATAGCTTTTTCATCTTTTCATTGGTTAAGTTTGGTGCTGTGATTATGTTACTTTTATAATAAAAGCCAGGCCTCTGTAAATAATGAAAAACTTTTACCTTCAGGCTCCAGAGTTGCCAACAAATGATTATGGGATGACACAGGCAGAAATGAGAGAAGCACCGTATCTGGGCTTCTGTGCAGGCTGAGGAAGGGAGCAGAGAGGATGTCGGGCTGGGTCCTGTACAAGGACTCGAATTCAGGATGCTCAGGAGAGACCTCAGTCTCTCATGTGCACGGTGAGGGGCTGGATCTGTGTTTTCCCCAACGTGGATTCTTTCTATCAGATGTTTTAAAAAGTAAATGGAAAAATAGGACCCTAGATAACATTGAATCACATAGTTAAGTTTTTCCCTTTTTATTCTTTTCAATCTTTCTGGTTAAAAGGAAGAATTCTCATTTTGTTGAGAGTATATTTTCAACACCTCTCTATCCCTTAATAGTTACCTTTACTTCCTCCCTTCCTTTCTTTCTTCCTTCCCTCCTTCCTTCCTTCCTCTTTCAGTCTTTCTTTTCTTAAACAAAAAAAAAGAGCAAGCCCTGGGCTCAAAACAGAATCAGCCAGGCAACAGAATCTGGCTCTAATTTAGTCACAGTCTTTTTTTTTTTTTCATTGTACTTATTTTTACAGTTTCCTTCTAATTATTGCAGGTAATAATATACTTTCCTTCTTAAAAATAAATATGAAAATGTCTTTTATGTGAAAAAATCAAGCTCAAGAAAAAGAAGTAATTGATGGTACAGGTGGTGATTAAATATGGAGAAGTAATCACTGAAGTTTCAGAACCTTGCACTATCTGCTATCTCTGGTCCTGTTCAGTTTTTAGACTCTAGAGGTTGGAGGGAGACCAAGAACCTCGGTCCCTCATCAGTTGCTCATCCGTGTTTGAATCAGCACAGTAACATCCAGGACACCCCCTTTCTCTACTAGGCTGTAGTTTTCCTTCTGTCAGCTGGCATTTGAAGGCTCAGTTGATGTTTTTTGCCACTGATCTTCCTCAGAATTTCAGTGAAGGATGAGCACACGTTCACAGCACAATAATGATGATACCTGGATTGTGAAACCAACATATTTTCCTAAGAGCTTGGAATCTGGATACAAGGAAAAATGATGGATATTTCTACCCTTACAGGTTCAGCCGTGAAGGGAAGGGATAAAGGGAAATGAACCATTATTGAGCACTTAGTGTGTACATTGAACCATTAGTAACTTTACCTTGCTGTGAAATTGAGGCTCAGGGAGGTTAAGTAATTTACCCAGGGACACACAGCTATTAAGCTGGGAATCAGGCTCTGACACCAAATCTCTGGCTCCAAAGCTATGGCTCTTTCCATGAAACAGCTCTTGGTCTTACTTGATGAGGCTTTTGACACAATTTTCATAAATGGATTTTAAAAAATCACTTTTTAGTTACTGCTTTTTATTCTGCTTCTTTCAGGCTGAAACCCTTCAGAACCCTATAGTGTTTCCTTTTTGGCATCCAAACCTTTGCCAGGAATTCCTTCCCTACCTCACTTTCCAAACCAAAGTCACCTGTTACCTCCTCCAGGAAGCCTTTGGGAACAATTCCAGATCACATTATTTTTTTCTCCTTTCAAGACTGCCAGTGTGAGACTAGAGACTTATAAGACTCGTGAGGTTGTACCATATCCAACATGTGGGGATTCAGATCCTCGCTCTATCATATACTAGCTTTGTAAGTTTGGGCAAGTCACTTAACCTTCCTGAGCCTCAGGTTGTTAATCTGTAGAATGGGCTCCATATCATGAAAGTTAAGCCTCATGGCCCATTGTCAGAATTGAACTGCCATTAATCAGATGGCTCTTCTCTTTCTCCTGCCTGGTATCTTCCCATCCTGATACCTTTTATCCCCTGCTGCCAGAGTTCCTTCTAGGAATTCGATTGTCTTATTCCTCCTCAGAAATATTCAGACTGCCCCCATTTCCTTACGTAAAACATCATGGTAGAAAGGAGGTGGTGTCCCAGCCTCTCTTCCAAAAAGTCGTTTGTCCCAAAGCAAGTGCCTACTCTCTCTGAGATTTATGTTCTCATCTATAAAACTAGGAAAGTGAGGTCTCCTCCACAGGATTTGAGTAAACAAAGTGCCTATAAATGTATACAAACATTGTTTTGTTTCCCGTAAAATACAGTGTCAGGTGTTATGATAAGCCCTTGGGATTCTAAAACAAAAAATATCTCAATTATTCATTCATTCAATAAATGTTTATTTTGTATTATACTATGTGCTTGGTGCTGTCCTAGGTGCTGGAGATCTGGCGGTGAATGAAAAAGGTATGGAATCTACGTTTTTAGTATATCTATCATCTATTTAGTCAAGAAAACCAACAAAAAAATAGATCATTATAAAACCAGTTGCTATGCTGTTGAAAGTGGTATAGTACAGAAGGTAAACTTGCAGCTCTGAAATCAGAGTGTTCTAGTTTCAAATCCCAAGTCTTCTACTTACCAACTGTGTGGCTTTTGGTAGGTCTCTTGACATCTATAAGCATAAATAGGGCCTGTATCATGAGGTTGTTCTGCTGGTCAGATGAGACAGGGTCTGCAAGTTGCAGACCATGGTCTGCATGGATGTCCTGACCCTCCCAGTTCCTACACAGGGTGGGACTGCCTTCCACCCCCCTCACCCCGTAATTCCTTGCACAGTGTCTTATTCAATAAATGTCTGTTGATTGACTAGTAAAAAGTTATTAGACGGGAACAAGCATGTGCATTAACCCCCTCTCAGGTCAGCAACTCTGCCGTACCCACATATGAGGTATTTGCCGTTCTGCATGACTCAGATAGATATTTCTTTTCCACTAATGCATGAAAAAAAATGAGCTGAGCTTTCTTCCTGCCTCATAAGAAATGTGGTGCTGCTGTAAGTGGTTGTGCAAAGAGGAATAAATTCTAAGCAAATTAAAATATCCTTGATCTCTCCGGATGCCCCTGACTGTATAATGCTTACTATAGTCCTGAATAAGTTAGTTCAATTCCCTCCTCAGTTTCCACTTCTGTGAAAAATGGAAATAATCCTTTTCCCTTCTACCACTCAGTGTTTTTCTAAAGATAAAGGGAGGTGATGGATAACAATAACTATAATAACAAAATGATTATTTAAGATACTATTGTTGCCTAGTATCTTTATAAAGTAAGAAGAATTTTACATTGTGCTTAGAAGCAGATAAACGCGGTGATGTGAGTCCTGGCCGTTTTCCAGCTGTAACCTTGAGCAACTTATTTAACATCCCTAAGTCTATTTTCTCATCCATGAAATGGTTAGAATTATTATAGCAATTTTGTAGGGTTGTTGTGAGAGCTACAGGACTTAAAATATGGAAAATCCCTAATACAGTGTCTGGCACGTCTTAGACTCTTATTAACTGATTCATTTATTCCTTCCTTTGTTCAACAAATGGGTACCGTGGGCACAGAGCAAGCACTTGGTCAAGACTTGTTTACATCCCCAGCTTCGAAAATACAGCCCTCAAGTAAACAATATCATCACTGAAATGTACCCCTGGGGCAGATGTTCTTAGTCAACTACTAGCCTTTCTTCTTTCTTCTCTTCATTACTAACGGACACCCAGTTCCTGAAGAACAGCACCAGACACTAACTCCATCAGCATCCCTGTAGATTGAGTGGTCATGTGACATAGTTCTGGCCACTGAGGTGTGGCAGGAAGGCTTTTGGCTTTTCCTTATAAAAGGCTTCCTGTGTCTTCCTTCTGTCCTGTGCGTGGGTTTAATACCTGTAGATGCTGTGTTTTATGATGATGAGACAACCAATATGAGGGAAAAGCCAAGACAGTCAGACATTGGCTCTGGCATTGCTGAGCTTTGAACAGATGTCAGCAGCTGCTTGCCTCATATATCTTGCTATGTGAGAAAAAGAAAATGTCCTCCTTTAAGCCAGTCTTATTGGTGACCCAGAGTGTTCCCAATTAATGCTACCCTTATCCAGGAGGGAACACACTCATGGCACCAGCTGAGATAGCGGTAGTCTATTCAAAAGTGAGAAGCAAAGCTACATCAGACATTAAAAACTCATGTTTTCAAAATCATTTCCAGCCAAATACCAACCAGAAGCATATTCCATGACTTGATTTGAATTCTGTCAGTGGCAAATCTTCTTCCCTGTTTTCATTTTCCCTTGCTGTCTAATCCAGATTCCATGAGTCCATTTCATGAAATTATTTCTGCTCAGATGCCGGAATAGAAAATGCTAAATCCTAGGTTTCCCTGAGCATCGCCTGCTCAGCCTCAATATTCTGCTAGGGCGTGGGGGAGGCCCAGCGCATTTAGGATACATTCTGGGTTATCTCTAAGCTGCAGGTTCAACATAAGCATAAAACCCGAGCTAATGAATCACCTGGACAGCCTACTCTAAAAGCATCCATGGAATTTTGGCTTCCCCCCTTAGACTTTTGATGGGAGGAAAAAGCAGAGACCTCCATCCTGCTTTCTCCTATTCATCTCACACACGAATACATCACTCTTCTTCACTGCTTAAGAGAGATACCAAGCTACACAGCTGTCCCCGCCCCCATTGCCCACCGTTTCAGCCTGAGGACACAGAAAAAATGTTTGCCCTTATTACTAATTTACAGAAACTCAATATGGATATATAACATAAATTAGATACTTATACATAGGCAATGCAATTGCGTCTTATGCTGACTAGATTCTAAAGGCAGAAAAGCAGGCAAAGATTCCTTTAATAATTTAAAAAATCACCCAACATCCAAAATTGCTCTTCAGTTGTCAGAACCTGGCACTTTCAATATTTCAGCTGAAGCAATAAAGGAAAAGGTCTAACTTGACCTGCAGGAAAAGTAATGAAGTGAATAAATTGAATGACCAAATCATTTGTTGTTCAAACCAGACCACTTCTGACAGTGAAAGGCAGAGCTATTAATAATTATGCTGGCACAGCAAGAGTAAACCAGAACAGACCTGGACAAACCAGGATATGTGGTGACACTATAAATAAGGACTGTCACCTTTAGCCGCGCCCCCCCCCGCCCCCGCCAGGCATACACAGCTGAACGCTGACAGAGGAGATGATTCCCTTTGTAAATGGCGAAACTGAGTCTCGGAAGAGTTGTGATTTGCCCAAGACTACACGGCTTGGTGGCAAGGGATTTCAGATTGTGACAATTCTCCCATCTCCATGAAAAACGGTTTTCCCTTGTGGGTGAAAGCCCCACAGTTCTTCCATTCCATGTTTTGGAAATTAACTCTGTGTAATGACAGGGGAATGCCTGAACAGAGTTCTTGAGACCTGACCTTAAGGTGGGGCTGCCTTTTGAGTGTGGGACAGAGAGATCTCAAAACAGAAGAAAACTGATACTTACGGAACACACTACCTCCTGGGCATGGTGATAGGATGTATGTGTGTTTTATCTTGTTGGGTTTTCAGAGTAAACACATGAGGTGGTTATTCATGTTCCCATTTTTCAGATTGGGAAACTGAGGCTCAGCTCAATTAAGTGATTTGCCCATGCTTAGGGCAGGTAGAAAGTGGCAGATCCAAAGCTAGGTTGTCCAACCTCACAGTTTGTGCTCCTGTCACCACATCAGGTGTCCCGATTTGGAAAACAGAAAGCCTCAGGACCATCTGTTTTCCTCCATCACCACTGCTGCCCTGGTCCAGCCACCATCCAGTTCTTCCTGGACCACTGCAGGAGCTTCCTTGCCTCACGCCACACAGTCCATTCTCCACACAATGGCCAGAACCATCATTTTAAAAAGTAAATCGGATCTAGTGGTGATGACTGCACAATCTTGACACCTGCCTGGAATGCTCTGCTGGGTTCCATAGGCTGGTTCCTTTGCATCACTTGGATCTCAGCCAAAATGCCATTCCTTGGATTGGCCTTCCTCCTGTCCCCAACTGAGTTAGCACCTTCCTAAGCCACTTCCAATGGCACTTACCCTTGTCTGAAATCCTCTGATGTATGGGTCTATGTGTCATTGCCAGCCTCCCCTCTTGGCAGGTGCTCTGCTCAGTGGGGTCCATGCTGGGCTCCCTCCAGCTGTATCTCTGTGGCCCAGCACAAGGCCTGGCAGGAAGCAGTGGATGAATGAGATTCTCCTCTGGATGAATCCATCAGAAAAGCCCGATTCTTCTCCGTGCTGCCACCTACACTAATGTGGCCAAGCTAGAAAGAATGTAGGGTTATCTCCAAGCTCTTCCTTAACTCCACTACTACTGGGAAGAGTTTTCCGAGCCCAGTTACGGAATCACGATAGCAAAGGGCAAACTATTTTCACCTGGAAAAATACTTGGTTCTGCCTGAGAGTGAACATTTTGAAAATCTTTCCAATGGGACCTCTGTTTCCCAAATGGTTCCAGCTTAACCGTGACCTCCATCAGGTTATTCAATCGAAACATACAAAGGAACCCATAAATCTTTGATGCTTGCAGAGATTCAAGTGTCTTTTCTTGTAACTTAAGAGAGAGAGAAAGCAGAGTTGATACTGAGAAAACTGAAGCCTGATTGAGAACACGACTGAGATTAACACTGATAATGAAAACAAGAAAATAACCACTGGGTGAGCACCTGCTCTGTGCCAAGTAGCACACAAAACGAGGTTTATTCACATCGTCTCTGTATAAGCCCGTGATGGCAGGTGGAGTTCCAAGGTGGCCGCCACCATTCCCTGGCCCCTGCCTAATTCCAGGGACTGTGGATATGATGATTTGGGTTATCTCATCTGGCACACTTGACTTTAAGAAAGGAAGATTATCTGGGCGGGCTTGACCTCATCATATGAGCCCTTTAAATCTGGGAACAAAGGTCAGAGAAAAACGGAGATTTGAAGCCTGGGAAGGATTCGGCACAAGTGAGATTCTCCATTGCTGGCTTTGAAGATGAAGGGGGCCACGCAGCAAGGAATGTGGGTGGCCCCTGAAAGCTGAGAATGGCTCCTGGCTGCCAGCCAGCGAAGGATCAGAGACTTCAGTCCTACAACCACAGGAGCTGAATTCTGCCAACAACCTGAATGGCCTCGGGGGTCTGAGAATGCAGCTAGCCAACACCTGGACTTCTGCCTTGTGATGCCCTGAGCAGAGATGCTTCTGACCCAGAGACCTGTGAGCTAACAGATGGGTCTCATTTAAGCCACTAAGTTTGTGGTAGTCACACTGCAGTGAAAAAGTAATACACTCACAATAACGTTACAAAGTACATTGAGTCAGATGACACAACGGGGAGTGGATACTAGTGATAATGATGATGATGAGATCATGATGACGTTGATGATGACATGATGATGATGACATGATGGCATAGCTAACATCTACCAAGGACTCACCGTGCGCTCAGTGCTGAGTACACGTGATCTCAGTTGCTCTTCACACCAAACTTTGCAAGACAGGAACTAGTATTTTCATCTCTGTTTGAAGCCGAGGAAAGTTAGGAATATTTCCTTTAGTCATGTCACTGGCCCAAGGTTCGCCCTTAGTCAGAGCAGGATTCCAACTCAGGGTCTGCCTGGCCCCATCTTTGCGCACTTAAGCCGCTCACCCGTGGCCCACGCTGGGCAACAGGCAGGGGCTTCACAGAGGAGGAAGGGGCTTGGTCCGGTGGGGGAGGGTTGGGGGCAGCATGAATGCAGGCCTGGAGGCACACAATCGGATGAAAAGTGTGGGAAGTCAAAAGTTGGACGAACCTGTTGGAGACCTGTGCTTTAAAAGTCAGGATTTCTTGATTGCGACTGACAGAAACTCAAAGCTACCTAAGAAATAAGGAGAATTTATTATTAAAACAAAAACTGAAAACAAAACCAAACTAGGGTGTCTCCTGGATCACTGAGCTGAATCTAAGGTATTACGAGAACTAACCCTCCTTCTCTCCTTTGTCTCTTTCCCTACATTCCCCCTTCTCCCCTGGACTCTTCGGGCAACATGATTGCCAAGGGCTTCCCAAAATACATGTCATACCCCACGCTCCCGGAAAGAGAATGACGGCATCTCTCAGGCCCCAAGACTAAATTCTCAGGGAAAGACGCCATTGGCCCAGCTTGGGTTAGGGACCCACTCCCAGCCCGATCAGCCTATTACATGGGGTCATACAGTCCTCACTTGGAAGCTTCTACTGAATGAATGGGGAAGAAAGGGGGGAATTTGTACTAAAGGGGTGCTGAGGAAGCTACCTCCACAGCAATGGGGCAAGGCAAGAAGAGACTAGAGGGAAACACAGAAGCAAAGTCATGAAGTACTTTAAGGGTCAGGCTAGTGAGCTTACCTAGCAACGAATTAATCGATGGATGGAAAGCCTTGGCAGAACCTTATTTATTAGGGGACTGATGTATTATTACGAAGAAAGCCCTGGGCCTCTTAAATCATTTTATTTGGAGGATCTGCTGCCCTTCCGTAACTAAGTCCAGCCGTGAAATGGAGGGAGACTTTGGAAATGCTGGAAGAACTAAGGCTGCCCTATGACCTGCTCCATGACCTGGTCCAGCCCTCCCTGCTACTTAGTTTGATTCCGTCAACTCCTGCAAACACACCCTGCTCTTGGCAAGCTGCTAAATCCAAGAAGATATAATCAACGACATTCTAGCACATGAATAAATAAAAGCCTTGTGAGAGACTGAGGGAATTTAACAGCTCTGTAAGTACCTCTAAGGTTATTGCTTGCAGAATTAAAGCACATTTCATGAAAGCCACTGATTTAGGAAGCTGATGCTGTAGGGCATGACAAAATGAGACTCAAAGTACTTTCAGGAAGGAGGAGGCTGGAGGGAGATTGTTAGCTCCCCAGGAAGCCTTGGATAGTAACACTGAAACTGACAGATTGCAAAAGCTGGAAGACCACGCCCAGGGCTGTGACGTGCCAGTGCCATGGGTGACCCTTACAGTGGCTTCCAGTGAAATGTGACATTTAAGACAGGCTCAGCCGATGGCACTGGACCCTATAGATGACCAGTTATAATCGATTATAGAAAAAGATAATATGGCAGTTCCTGATCTTAGCGCAGTCATTTAAACATTCTAAGCGTCACTTTCTACGTTGAGAAAATGATACCTTAGGTGTTGTGAATATTTAAAGGTCCGATATCATAACACAAAGAATAATCGTTGACACGAAGTAGGTAATCATCTCGCATTTCCCTTCACATCTTGGCCTTTGAGGCCCTCAGACTGACATTTGATACGGACTCTTTCACTTGTTTTATTACCCTGGAAATGACTGAAGTCTAAAGGAAATTTTGCAGCTTGAGTCTAAGGCACCATATCCAGGTGGGGTGGGAAACGCTGCAGGCGGGCTGTCTGAATGTTGACACACAGATTGAGAGACGGGAACCTGTAGCCACACCTCATGATTGTAAATTCCATGCTCACATCCCCTGTGTGCCGATCCCAGAAAACAAAGCAGACTTTCCTCCAAACAGGCAACCAATACCTACCTCGATGCCGGGCCGTCACAGGAGGCCACAGCCCTTGACAAGTAACAGTGTCCTCACGCCACCCCCTGCAAGAGGACAGAGACATTTGTTGGTTTTCTTCACTGATGTATTGCAAGCACTTAGCCTTGTGCCTGGTACACAGTAGGCTCTCAGTAAATATTTGAAAGGCAGTCTCTCAGGCCCTGATCTCGGGTGGCCTCCTGAGATCAGCAGTGGCTTGAAGCGGAGTTTCGGTTCCCAGACAGAGACTGAAGTCAGGCCTCAGCGGTGAGAGCGCTGAGCCCTAACCACTAGACCACCAGGGGCCAGTGGCCAGTGACAATGCCCTGGCCAGTCAGCTGTGTAGAAATGAATTTCCACATAGAGACGGAAAGTAGTGAAACACATAAGGTGTTTATTAGGAGGAAAAGGGTACCTCTGGATAGACACACGGGAGGAGAGAGTCGCGCCCTCGTGTAGCGTGAATCACTTTTATGGGGCATTCCTTCCCCATTTCCTTAGGCCAGTCATCTTGCTTCGCCTGGCTCTGAGTCCATATTTGGTTTATCTCAGGAACCTCCCATGGGTGCGTGCGCGTCTCTCAGCCCAGGTGGATTCTAGCAAAGAGGCCTACGGATAGCTGACGTCACTTCCTGTGGGGTGACGCCCACTCCCTTTTGGACCTCCAAGGAGCTTTTCTGCACAGGTGTAGTCAGGAAGGTCTCCTTGACTTCGCGAATGAGGACTATGTGGTCTTCTATCTCTCATCTGGGCGGGGACAGCCTCCTCTCTCGATTGTCCTGCTATTGATGTTTTGGAGCTTCTGTCCACAAGGCATGAACTCCAGCTGCTTTACCCTGGGGCCCATCTCTCTCCTGCTTCAGCCCCACCCAAAACCCACTGAATCAGAATGTGCCATTTAACAAAATGCCTGGGGATTCGTGTGCACATTAACCCCGGAGACGCTCTGGGGTTATGGTAAAGGCTCCAAGTAGCTTGATCACATGTGCAGAAACAGGAATACAGACTTGGACAAGACAAAGGGTAGGTTTTCCTGTCGTTCCGAGGGATGAGCCTATGCTAAGGAGTCAGCTGCCTGTGATTTAAGTCCACACCCTCCCATGTCCCTAGTTCGATGACCTCCGTCAACCTCCTATAGCCTCTGAAGCTCGGTCACGTCTGCTGGAAATTACCGGAATGGCTGTCGCTATTTCCGCGGGGAGGTTGTGAGGAATGGGACATCCAGAGTGCTGAGCACCTTGTTTTGTATGTTGTGGGGGCCCAGTCAGCACAGATTTCCTTTCTGGAGGGGGGCAAAATTCAACCCATAATGCTAAGCAAGCATTCTTGGTGAGAGGTGGATGTGATTCTGGAGGAGGGGGAGGGGAGGGTTGAAGCTGTATAACCTAATATTGTACATAGGGCACAGCATCATGGGAAAAAAGAAAAACAGGTTTGGAAAGCACCAGTAAAATATAGTGCTTTCTTGCCAAAATCTAGCGTGGCCGTGACTTTCAGGAATCATGTCTTCCCATTGCTCTGGCACCTGTGGCTTGGGATCAGTTCTCATCTCTCTGCTTTCTGTAGAAAGTTTCAAAATAATGTCACAGGGATCTCCCTGAGTGGCAGGAAGACGCATTGTAAGAAACTCTCCTGTGACTTAATCTGCAGAGAGGTCGGAGGGTTGTTGTGCTGTGTGCGTGTGCGTGTGCGTGTGTGTGTGTCAGGGCGGGGGAGCGGTTTCCTCTTCTGCCTGTGGTGGCGGCAGTAGCTGTGTCTTTCTCAGCAGTGACAGGCTGAGAAATTGGAAGATGAATTTCGACTGAGTGCGTGGGTGTGATTTCTCTTTTCTCTAGCGGAGGCTTCATCTTGGAAGGTAGGGGGCTGTTTTTATCCTGGCTTGGGAGACTGAAGAGGCAGCTGCCAGTGTGCAGATGAGGACTTTGCAGCCTCCAGGGGTCCTTTCTGCTGGGAGCCCTGGGAAGGTGCCAGTCTGAATGCTCATTGGGCCTCACCCCGTACCACTCTACGGAGGCAGCCTTGGGAGAAGCTGGGAGGGACGTTTGGTCCTGTCACTTGTAAACAGGCCAGGTGGATCCAGCGTGGCCCTGAGGTAGAGGAGTAAACATGTTATTGACAAAATTGGTTTCCCAGATGGAAGGTGAGCCGTCAGACCCCATCGTGCCCTCCCCAGAGCCCGCAGCTTTTCTGCGCTGGAGCGTTCTGTGAAAAGATGCCGATTATGTGGGTTGAGATATTTACCAAGCTCCCTCCCCCGCAAGTCTCCGTGTAGGAGATGGTGGCATATCCTTAGCCTTAATGCATTCAGCCTGGGGCTTCTCTCTGCCCTGCCGGGTTTCGTCCTGGGGCGATGCTGCATTTGCTTCCTTGTTCAGTATATTTCGTGACAAGACTGTGTCTCTTGGAAGGTCTAGGAATGACCCACCCCACACCCTCTGCTCTTCTCCAACGCTCTGTTCAATCCTATTTGTTCCCATGGTTTAACGGACCACCTGCTAGCTCACGACTCTCAGATTTCTAGCTCCAAATCAGACTGTCTTAGAAATTCCAGCCTGTGTTTGCTGACCGGCCGTCACCACCTGGAAGCCGCCCCACAGGCACCTCGAGCACAATCTTCAAAATTAACCTCAGTAAGCTTTCTTCCAAAGTTTCTTCTGTACCAAAAACTCAGCAGCAAAGAGCCATGCCATCTTACTTGTGCTATCCTCCAAACCCTGTCACAGTTGCCTTTCCATCCTTTTTACTGAAGTTCGGAAGTCAATTTAACTTTAAGACTTCAGTGTATTTTGAGTCGGCCTCCTCCTCCTGCTGTCCGTTGCCACTGTCTTTGTTGAGTCACTCATCATTCATCTCCTGGGAAAAGCTGCACCAGGAGCGCCTTTCATGCCATTCTTCACCCCACATTGAGAAGGATCTTTATGAAACACAAATGTGATCATGATTGCATTTAAAATCCTTTGTCGGGGAGGGGGGCGTGGGGGGGTGGAAACTCTTCCTCTGTCCTTTCAGGTTCTGTTCTTAGGACCTGCAAATTAAACTGACAAATGACAAATTAACAGGAGAAAAGACAAACTTCATTCACATATGTATGCAGGAGCTTGCAGAAAACGTGGCTCACAGAAGAGATTAAAATTTGGGGCTTGACTTCCCTGGTGGCACAACGGTCAAGAATCCGCCTGCCGATGCAGGGGACACAGGTTCGAGCCCTGGTCCGGGAAGATCCCACATGCCGCGGAGCAACTAAGCCCGTGCGCCACCGCTACTGAGCCTGCACTCTAGAGCCCGCGAGCCACAACTACTGAGCCCACGTGCCACAGCTACTGAAGCCCGTGCACCTAGAGCCCGTGCTCCGCAACGAGAAGTCCTTTTAAGAGTCAGCTGACGGGCTATCTGTGGAAGGACACTTCCAGACATTCTTAGGCTGGGGTAGGTACCTCTCTGCAGTACTACCCCAAGGTTACCCTTATCCTCAACTTTGACCACAGTGGACTGAAAATATGTTTTCTTGTCTCTCTAGATAACAATAAAATGAGAGCTACACTTTTTGAGTGTTCACCATGTCCTAGGCATTTTCCTAAGTGTTTCCATGAAGTAATTAATTTAAAATTCACAAGAGCTCTCTGACACAGGTACTAGATTGTGAGCTCCTTGAAAGAAAAGACTGTTTCTTTTGCAATTATGTATCTTCTGTGGCTAATTCTATACCAGACACATAATAGGTGTTCAGTAAACATTTTCTTTAATAAATGAGTGAACAGATGGGTGCATAAGTGAATTATTCAGTGTAATAGGGTGGTTCTCTCTATATATTCCTTAATAAAATTATTCATTTGTCACTTTGAGGCCTGAATAGTTTGAGTTCTTGGGGAAAAAAGTCCACTAGTTGAGAAATCACATGAACTTGATTTGTATAAATCAAAAAAGTTTCCCCAGAGCCAAAACTGCCTTGGTCTTAACAAGTGTATGAGCAGTCAGTGGAAGCTCCCTGTGGCTAATTGCCATAGCTTTGATTTTTTTCAACACTATTTTCTACCAGCAGAGGAGTTCTCAGCAAAATCAGCTTACTCACTGTTGGAGGAACTAAACACAGTCTTATTGGGGTTTGTGTTTTTTGTTGTTTTTGTTAACGTCTGCGTGAACTCAGTAATGCTTCTTAATTTCTCACCTTCTCTGAGTTTGAGCAATGTCTACAGTTTATGAGACACAGAAGACTCTGCAAGACAGAGGGTGATGGGAGGTGAGTTTGTAGTCTTCTTATGGGCAAATGAATAAATAGGAATGGCAGTGTAATCTACTGCCCATAATATAAAGTCTCCCACAACACCACTGATAATGGGGTTGCGGAAAAGAGGAGTTCCCTTCTAATAACACGGAAGGCCAAGGTTTCAGTATTGCTCGTCTTGATCAAGGGGAGAAAACTGACATTTCTTAAATACCAACAATGTGTCAAACACTGGACTGGGCACTTTGGGGTATTTTATCTCATTTTAAAAATCACTCGGGGGCTTCCCTGGGGGCGCAGTGGTTGCGCGTCCGCCTGACGGTGCAGGGGAACCGGGTTCGCGCCCCGGTCTGGGAGGATCCCACATGCCGCGGAGCGGCTGGGCCCGTGAGCCCTTGTGCCTGGTACACAGTAGGCTCTCAGTAAATATTTGAAAGGCAGTCTCTCAGGCCCTGATCTCGGGTGGCCTCCTGAGATCAGCAGTGGCTTGAAGCGGAGTTTCGGTTCCCAGACAGAGACTGAAGTCAGGCCTCAGCGGTGAGAGCGCTGAGCCCTAACCACTAGACCACCAGGGGCCAGTGGCCAGTGACAATGCCCTGGCCAGTCAGCTGTGTAGAAATGAATTTCCACATAGAGACGGAAAGTAGTGAAACACATAAGGTGTTTATTAGGAGGAAAAGGGTACCTCTGGATAGACACACGGGAGGAGAGAGTCGCGCCCTCGTGTAGCGTGAATCACTTTTATGGGGCATTCCTTCCCCATTTCCTTAGGCCAGTCATCTTGCTTCGCCTGGCTCTGAGTCCATATTTGGTTTATCTCAGGAACCTCCCATGGGTGCGTGCGCGTCTCTCAGCCCAGGTGGATTCTAGCAAAGAGGCCTACGGATAGCTGACGTCACTTCCTGTGGGGTGACGCCCACTCCCTTTTGGACCTCCAAGGAGCTTTTCTGCACAGGTGTAGTCAGGAAGGTCTCCTTGACTTCGCGAATGAGGACTATGTGGTCTTCTATCTCTCATCTGGGCGGGGACAGCCTCCTCTCTCGATTGTCCTGCTATTGATGTTTTGGAGCTTCTGTCCACAAGGCATGAACTCCAGCTGCTTTACCCTGGGGCCCATCTCTCTCCTGCTTCAGCCCCACCCAAAACCCACTGAATCAGAATGTGCCATTTAACAAAATGCCTGGGGATTCGTGTGCACATTAACCCCGGAGACGCTCTGGGGTTATGGTAAAGGCTCCAAGTAGCTTGATCACATGTGCAGAAACAGGAATACAGACTTGGACAAGACAAAGGGTAGGTTTTCCTGTCGTTCCGAGGGATGAGCCTATGCTAAGGAGTCAGCTGCCTGTGATTTAAGTCCACACCCTCCCATGTCCCTAGTTCGATGACCTCCGTCAACCTCCTATAGCCTCTGAAGCTCGGTCACGTCTGCTGGAAATTACCGGAATGGCTGTCGCTATTTCCGCGGGGAGGTTGTGAGGAATGGGACATCCAGAGTGCTGAGCACCTTGTTTTGTATGTTGTGGGGGCCCAGTCAGCACAGATTTCCTTTCTGGAGGGGGGCAAAATTCAACCCATAATGCTAAGCAAGCATTCTTGGTGAGAGGTGGATGTGATTCTGGAGGAGGGGGAGGGGAGGGTTGAAGCTGTATAACCTAATATTGTACATAGGGCACAGCATCATGGGAAAAAAGAAAAACAGGTTTGGAAAGCACCAGTAAAATATAGTGCTTTCTTGCCAAAATCTAGCGTGGCCGTGACTTTCAGGAATCATGTCTTCCCATTGCTCTGGCACCTGTGGCTTGGGATCAGTTCTCATCTCTCTGCTTTCTGTAGAAAGTTTCAAAATAATGTCACAGGGATCTCCCTGAGTGGCAGGAAGACGCATTGTAAGAAACTCTCCTGTGACTTAATCTGCAGAGAGGTCGGAGGGTTGTTGTGCTGTGTGCGTGTGCGTGTGCGTGTGTGTGTGTCAGGGCGGGGGAGCGGTTTCCTCTTCTGCCTGTGGTGGCGGCAGTAGCTGTGTCTTTCTCAGCAGTGACAGGCTGAGAAATTGGAAGATGAATTTCGACTGAGTGCGTGGGTGTGATTTCTCTTTTCTCTAGCGGAGGCTTCATCTTGGAAGGTAGGGGGCTGTTTTTATCCTGGCTTGGGAGACTGAAGAGGCAGCTGCCAGTGTGCAGATGAGGACTTTGCAGCCTCCAGGGGTCCTTTCTGCTGGGAGCCCTGGGAAGGTGCCAGTCTGAATGCTCATTGGGCCTCACCCCGTACCACTCTACGGAGGCAGCCTTGGGAGAAGCTGGGAGGGACGTTTGGTCCTGTCACTTGTAAACAGGCCAGGTGGATCCAGCGTGGCCCTGAGGTAGAGGAGTAAACATGTTATTGACAAAATTGGTTTCCCAGATGGAAGGTGAGCCGTCAGACCCCATCGTGCCCTCCCCAGAGCCCGCAGCTTTTCTGCGCTGGAGCGTTCTGTGAAAAGATGCCGATTATGTGGGTTGAGATATTTACCAAGCTCCCTCCCCCGCAAGTCTCCGTGTAGGAGATGGTGGCATATCCTTAGCCTTAATGCATTCAGCCTGGGGCTTCTCTCTGCCCTGCCGGGTTTCGTCCTGGGGCGATGCTGCATTTGCTTCCTTGTTCAGTATATTTCGTGACAAGACTGTGTCTCTTGGAAGGTCTAGGAATGACCCACCCCACACCCTCTGCTCTTCTCCAACGCTCTGTTCAATCCTATTTGTTCCCATGGTTTAACGGACCACCTGCTAGCTCACGACTCTCAGATTTCTAGCTCCAAATCAGACTGTCTTAGAAATTCCAGCCTGTGTTTGCTGACCGGCCGTCACCACCTGGAAGCCGCCCCACAGGCACCTCGAGCACAATCTTCAAAATTAACCTCAGTAAGCTTTCTTCCAAAGTTTCTTCTGTACCAAAAACTCAGCAGCAAAGAGCCATGCCATCTTACTTGTGCTATCCTCCAAACCCTGTCACAGTTGCCTTTCCATCCTTTTTACTGAAGTTCGGAAGTCAATTTAACTTTAAGACTTCAGTGTATTTTGAGTCGGCCTCCTCCTCCTGCTGTCCGTTGCCACTGTCTTTGTTGAGTCACTCATCATTCATCTCCTGGGAAAAGCTGCACCAGGAGCGCCTTTCATGCCATTCTTCACCCCACATTGAGAAGGATCTTTATGAAACACAAATGTGATCATGATTGCATTTAAAATCCTTTGTCGGGGAGGGGGGCGTGGGGGGGTGGAAACTCTTCCTCTGTCCTTTCAGGTTCTGTTCTTAGGACCTGCAAATTAAACTGACAAATGACAAATTAACAGGAGAAAAGACAAACTTCATTCACATATGTATGCAGGAGCTTGCAGAAAACGTGGCTCACAGAAGAGATTAAAATTTGGGGCTTGACTTCCCTGGTGGCACAACGGTCAAGAATCCGCCTGCCGATGCAGGGGACACAGGTTCGAGCCCTGGTCCGGGAAGATCCCACATGCCGCGGAGCAACTAAGCCCGTGCGCCACAGCTACTGAGCCTGCACTCTAGAGCCCGCGAGCCACAACTACTGAGCCCACGTGCCACAGCTACTGAAGCCCGTGCACCTAGAGCCCGTGCTCCGCAACGAGAAGCCACCTCAATGAGAAGCCACGCACTGCAACAAAGAGCAGCCCCCGCTCGCCGCAGCTAGAGAAAGCCCGCGTGCAGCAAGGAAGACCCAACACAGCCAAAACTTTATTTATTTATTTATTTTAAAAATTGGGGGCTTATATACCAAGTTAATAGGAGAAGGATAAGGGGAGAAAGGGCACTTATAAAAAAAAGGAATGACCTTGGGGAACGAAAAATGGGCCTTAGGAGAACCTATGCGAGTTATGATAGTTTTGTGACAAGGTTTGTTTATGCAGTTTCTCATCCCAATACTGACTTCTATAGGAATCAATCTTCCCCCTGTACAGGAAGCCTCCCTTGGAAGGGAGAACTTTATGGCAGCTGAATTCTCTTGGAAGGCTCTGCTTTTAGGCGGATGGGGGTGGGGAGTTCAGACAAGGCCCCTTTCTGCATCTTTTGATTCTCAAATGACTTCAGCTCAAAATAATTTTGAATGCCACGATGGTATATTCTGGATGGCTTCACCTTCAATGGTGCCCTATTATCTGCAAGATAAACTCAACTCCCTAACACAATATGTCAAGCTGGTTAGGATTTGGCCTCCATCTCTCTGGTTTCATCTCACAGAACTCCTTTCCAGTCTTCTCTGTCTGCCTCTCTTTCTTTCCTTTTAAGAGTCAGCTGACGGGCTATCTGTGGAAGGACACTTCCAGACATTCTTAGGCTGGGGTAGGTACCTCTCCGCAGTACTACCCCAAGGTTACCCTTATCCTCAACTTTGACCACAGTGGACTGAAAATATGTTTTCTTGTCTCTCTAGATAACAATAAAATGAGAGCTACACTTTTTGAGTGTTCACCATGTCCTAGGCATTTTCCTAAGTGTTTCCATGAAGTAATTAATTTAAAATTCACAAGAGCTCTCTGACACAGGTACTAGATTGTGAGCTCCTTGAAAGAAAAGACTGTTTCTTTTGCAATTATGTATCTTCTGTGGCTAATTCTATACCAGACACATAATAGGTGTTCAGTAAACATTTTCTTTAATAAATGAGTGAACAGATGGGTGCATAAGTGAATTATTCAGTGTAATAGGGTGGTTCTCTCTATATATTCCTTAATAAAATTATTCATTTGTCACTTTGAGGCCTGAATAGTTTGAGTTCTTGGGGAAAAAAGTCCACTAGTTGAGAAATCACATGAACTTGATTTGTATAAATCAAAAAAGTTTCCCCAGAGCCAAAACTGCCTTGGTCTTAACAAGTGTATGAGCAGTCAGTGGAAGCTCCCTGTGGCTAATTGCCATAGCTTTGATTTTTTTCAACACTATTTTCTACCAGCAGAGGAGTTCTCAGCAAAATCAGCTTACTCACTGTTGGAGGAACTAAACACAGTCTTATTGGGGTTTGTGTTTTTTGTTGTTTTTGTTAACGTCTGCGTGAACTCAGTAATGCTTCTTAATTTCTCACCTTCTCTGAGTTTGAGCAATGTCTACAGTTTATGAGACACAGAAGACTCTGCAAGACAGAGGGTGATGGGAGGTGAGTTTGTAGTCTTCTTATGGGCAAATGAATAAATAGGAATGGCAGTGTAATCTACTGCCCATAATATAAAGTCTCCCACAACACCACTGATAATGGGGTTGCGGAAAAGAGGAGTTCCCTTCTAATAACACGGAAGGCCAAGGTTTCAGTATTGCTCGTCTTGATCAAGGGGAGAAAACTGACATTTCTTAAATACCAACAATGTGTCAAACACTGGACTGGGCACTTTGGGGTATTTTATCTCATTTTAAAAATCACTCGGGCTTCCCTGGGGGCGCAGTGGTTAAGAATCCGCCTGCCAGTGCAGGGGACACGGGTTGCAGCCCTGGTCCGGGGAGATCCCACATGCCGCGGAGCAACTAAGCCCGTGCGCCACAACTACTGAGCCCGCGTGCCACAAATACTGAAGCCCGCACCCCTAGAGCCTGTGCTCCGCAACAAGAGAAGCCACTGCAATGAGAAGCCCACGCACCACAATGAAGAGTAGCCCCCGCTCGCCACAACTAGAGAAAGCCAGCGTGCAGCAACAAAAGCCCAACGCAGCCAAAGATAAATAAATAAAATAATTTTTTTTAAAAAATCACTCATTTTGATACAAACTACTATATATAAAGTAGATAGACAACAGGGTCCTACTATATAGCACAGGGAACTGTATTGAATATCTTGTAATAACCTATAATGGAAAAGCATATGAAAAAGAATACATATGTGTAACTGAATCACTTTGCTGTGCACCTGAAACTAACACAACATTATAAAACAACAACAACAACAAAGAATGTTTCCAAGGTCACCTCTATACTATCAATTGAATCAAAGTCAGAAATAAGAATTTTGCCACATCAGTGCAATTAGTTAGATATTAAAAGAATAAAAAATGTTAACAGTGGTTCTTTAGAGCCACAAAAAATCTCTCGTTTATATGTTGAGTACCTATTACATGCCAGGCACTGTGGACAGAGGTAAGCATAAACAGACATGGTTTATAACTCCTCCAACAAATGTGGCATGTATATAAAATTGGTAAATGCTGTGGGTTGAAAGTTTAGGAGAAGGCCTACTTCTCTTTAAAAGATTGATGCCTGTGGTGAGAGAGAAACATCAAAACCCAGAATGAGATGAGCCAGACTTTGTACAAGGGCAAAACGTGTGCATGGTAGCAGAGGCGTGGAGAGGCCAGGGAGCCCCATGATTGTGGTTGAGGGGGTGTTTATTGTAAACCAAAGAGAGAAGATATCGTGGGGCCACCAGATGTAGGAGAGAAGAAATGAGGAATCAGGCGAACGTGGCTTCCTCCGCAGAGCGCTGGCAAAGTGTCAGCTGCCAGCGGCAGAGCCAATATGCTAGAGCTGCCCTTGGCACAGGGCCCAGTGACCCTGCTGATCACCACCCTGCAGTGGGTTCAAGTTTCCACAAAGCACAGGTCAGCTAGGCCCCGGTATTGGTCTGCTAGGGCTGCCATAATAGAATACTACCGACTGGGAGGCTTAAACAATAGGAGTTTATTTTCTCACAGTCTGGGGGCTGGAGGTCCAGTCAAGGTGTCAGCAGATTTGGTTTCTCCTGAGGACTCTCTCCTTGACTGGTAGATGGCCACTTTCTCTCTGTGTCCTCAGATGGTCTTTCCTCTGTGTGAGTGAGCCCCTGGCATCTCTTTTTCTGTCCCAATTTCTTCTTCTTACAAGGACACTAGTCAGATTGGATTAAGGCCCGCACTTAGAGTCTATTTCAACTTAATCCTCAATCTGAAGACCCTGTGTCCAAATACAGTCCCATCCTGAGGTCCTGGGGGTTAGGGCTTTAAGGAATGAATTTTAGGGGGACACAGTTCATCTCATAACACCCCTAAACAGTTCTGTCCCCGGTAGTAAAAGTGGGATCAAAGTAAAGTGAAGCCAGAAGGAAAAAAAGAATAAATCCTCTTGGGAAATCTAACAAAGGCCTCACAGAGGGGGTGACAGTTAAGCTAAATTTTGAATTTATGATTAAGTTTCTGATAAGCCGAGAATGGGGAAAGGGGGTATGGATGAGAGAGGATAGCATGTACAAGGTCATATAACATGTACACACTGCTATATCTAAAACAGATAACAAACAAGGACCTACTGTATAGCACAGGGAACTCTACTCAATATTCTGTAATAACCTAAATGGGAAAAGAATTTGAAAAAGGATAGATACACGTATATGTGTAACTGAATCACTTTGCTGTACACCTGAAACTAATACAACATTGTCAATCAACTATGCTCCAATATAAAATAAAAATTTTTTAGAAAAGAAAATACCTTAGACATGAGAGCACAATGTGACTGCAGCTAGCGGTCCTTGGGAAGGTGCGGGTAAAGGAGGGTTGGAGTCTATTGAGGCCAGATAGCAAAGGACCTTGTGCATCCTTGGTTCTGAGTCAAGGTATGAGGAACATGGATCCTTCTGTGGAAGAAGTAAGAACCATTATTAATGGATCTGTTGGGAGTGAGATATGTATTAAGTACTTTATGACGTAGCAACCCGTGTGTGCCACCACCTTCTCTGCCACCATGGATAAGTGACTTCCCCTCTCTGAGATGCACTTCTGTCTTCTGAAAAATGATGTCAATGATACTCTCCTCTAAGATGCTGTGATGGTTCAGTCAGATAATGGACGTGAAATTTTCAAAACCTTTGTATAAATGTCAGTGACTTTTATTTTTATCACTCAGAGAGTGTTGCCAAAATGTAGGCACAGAATTACATCCTCCTCACACAGTTCACATTCATCGATTTGGTCTTGGCGGGATCTACAGTGAAATCTGTTCTCCTCTGTTTGGTCACAGACTTAGCTCCAGGAGATCATTGATAATTGATCCCCCGCTGTATTTCTCAGGTGATCTTGCACCAGCCTCAGCCCACTTCTCTTTACACTTCTGCAAAATGGTACTGTCTGTAATAGCTACAACTCAGGTTTATTTTTAAGAACACCATGCCTTGGACATATACACACTACCAAACGTAAAATAGATAGCTAGTGGGAAGCAGCCGCATAGCACAGGGAGATCAGCTCGGTGCTCTGTGACCACCTAGAGGGCTGGGATAGGGAGGGTGGGAGGGAGGAGATATGGGGATATATGTGTATGTATAGCTGATTCACTTTGTTATAAAGCAGAAACTAACACACCATTGTAAAGCAATTATACTCCAATAAAGATGTTAAAATAACAAAAAAAAGAACACCATGCCTAGTGTGTAAATTCACGCATTCTGGCTTTGTGTTTCTGGCTCTGAAGTTACTCTAATTTGGACTTTGGCCACTTGTCAATTCATGAGTTTATTTTAAATGTTACCACTAAGCCATGATTCCCTAACCTGCCTCTATGCTTACACACACACACACACACACACACACACACACACACACACACACCCTTGTCCACCAGCAGTGGATGAAAACACCCCATAATAAGGCATTTAATTCACAACTGCAGTCTTAAAATCCTCCATGACTATTTCTAGCATAGGGATGCAGGGTCTCAGCGTCGGAAGCCGCCTTTGAGAGCACTCGTTCCAGGCCCCCATGTGAAAGTTGAACCTCCTTGCTGATGTCAGGGGAGGGGAAATGGCACTTCCAAGGCAGCCAGTGCCACCACCACCTGAGTACAGCTCTGGCTCTAAATTCCTGGTTTCACGCAGGTCCCTTTGGCTGTTAGCTTGGGCTCTGTAACCAGTCGTGTGCTGGTAAATATTTACTAACTTAAAGAAAAACACTGGTTTGTAGCATCTGCCTCTTCTTATAGTGTTAATACTCCCACCGTGGGCAGTTTCACGTAACAAATGTAAAGTGACTGAAATCAGAGTCAGGAAGGCGTGCACGTAATTGGCTCTTGCAAAGCAGTGTGAACAGACCCCAGGACACCCCTGTCTTCCAGTTAGCGTCACATATAAGTGAAGATCTGCCTTGTCGTCCCAGGTCTTCATTCTGAAGCCCATGCACTCACCCACCCTGTCTTCTCTGTCCTAAATTGCACCCGTTCCTACTTGCTACTGATGAGTTTTAGCAAAACTTGAGGCTCTGAACTGCCTTCCCAGCCACCATTACCCTTTGACTCCCAGAATATGATTCCTATGATCTTTCTAGATTGACTACTTGACTTCCCCTGGCATATTTCAATTCTGGCGTCAATTCACGGAGGGACTCGGCTACTTTTATATTTATCTTATGCCATCTCTATTAGAGGTGTGAAGATATTTTAAAAGTTCTTTTCATTTGGGCACAATACTCCTCACTATTACTGCTACCAATAGAGTATATTTATTTTTTCCTCCTGGGGCTCACACAGAACAAGCCCTGCTGGGAATCCTCACTTCCTGATTTGCAAACAGGGGACAAACTGGTGGGTCTATTCTGTCTTAACTTTAGCATAAATACGTTATTAATGCAGCCTTCTCCTACAAATGGTAAGCCCAGAGAGGGTCCGTGTCTGCTCTGTTTATCATCGTACCAGTGCCTGGCATAATGCTTGAAGTACAGTAGACAATAATGAGACCTGACCATGCCTTCATGCCTTCATTCATTCATTCATTCATTCATTCATCCATTCTTCCAGTCAATGGAATTACCATTATGTAGCTCATGCTAGGCGCAGCAGGTTATCTTGAGAAGAGTGGAAAGTTAGGACAGAGCATTGTTGAAAGCTCAAAAAATATCCGAATCGAGGTATTTGGGTGACACATGGACCAGCGATTGGCTTATTTTCCAGCCACTTAGAGAAAGGATTGTCCTGTTCCCTTTGGCTCAACTGGCCGTAATGAATCTACTTTTAACACTTTTCAGAGATAGAGAAAATGGCAAAATGAGAAGGCCTGCCTTGAGTTTGGTTCTTGAAGGTATAGTATGTTCCTGCTGATTGACAAGCTGGTGCTTCAGACCCCATTAATTGAGACCAACTAGTAGAGGGGGGCAGGTCAGAATTAGGGAGGAGCAGGCAGAATGTACTTCAGGAGAATGTTTCCTCACTTTCAAGGGCATCCAGACTCTCAGAGTCTCTACCGCCCAAAGGGAGGCCCAACAGCCATCAGCCTGAGCCTGGGCTAATCAATCCCAAAAATTAAATTTTAAAAAGCAATTAATCCTGTTTATATTTGTGTGTGTCTGAATTTTAATTATGGGCTATCTCCATTACTTTCTGGAAGGATGCAAGTGTAAATTTTAAGTCTATAAATTAAATCCATTGGAAAACAAAATATTATTCCGGGGCTCAGATTTGTTATTAGATTTTAATAATTTATTGTGTGTGTGTGTGTGTGTTTACCAACCGTTTATTCAACGCTTGCTGTATGCCGGCATTGTGCTCAATACTGAGTTGTCAAAAGTAAATAAGTTTCCTGCCTTCTGTAAGTTAGTCGCTCAGAGTATATACCTACCACATCCGAATCTCCCAGGCTTTCTTAACATTTCAGATTAATCCAGCCACATTCCAAGCATGCTAATATCAGAGCCTATTAAGGGAGAGTCGCAAAATGTGCATTTTAAAATAAGTTCTGCAGGTCTTTCTCATGCATACTAAAGTTTGATGTCATTCATTGCATTAAATACAAGAGTAATAGCTTGCATTTATGCTCTTTTAATGACTGCAGTGTCTTGGGATTCCTACGCTAGAATTCCTTCAACCCCTTACTTGTAAGTATCACAGGTAATGGTCCCTTCTGGCAAAAGGTGCTAAAGTCATCTACCACCACCTCTGCCAGCTGCCCCTACTCTGATGGCTCCTACATGTTCTTGTACGTTGTACACATCTCCGTGAAAATACTCCTCGCGTGGGATTGCAGTTTACGTCCATAGTTGCCTGCCTTCCTGCTGGACAGCAGGCTCCTTGAGGAGGAAACCCATCTTGTTTCTATCTGAATCCCCAGGCCTCCCATGTTGTTTGAGTCTTAGCAGGTCCATAAAGATACTGTCTCCTTCCTTCCTTGTCTGAGAAGTAAGTTATTCATTATTGTATATAGTATCTCACTGAATCTGTTTTGTTAAATTACAATTTTTCACATTTGTGAATGAGTGAACGAAATCCACAAAACACTTTCACACACAGTATACCCTTTGATGAGACAATGACTAACGATCATTGATACATAGCTTTCAGGAAGTGTTTGTCAGTTGCCAGTCGCTCCTGTTCACCTTCATGATTTTTGTCACATCCAAGCTGGTATCCGTTTAATATTTTTCTCTTGAAGTAAACTCGCTGATTCTTGCTCCCATAAATTTAGCCTGATTCTAAGCAATAGCATCTGTGAAGTCATGTTATCTGATATGCTAAATTGTATGTTTTTTCAAATCCACATTAAGTACATAACTAAAGGTCCCTTGTATACCACCCACCTGTACGCTGCACATTGTACAAAAGCCTTCCTGTGGCTGATGCACTAGACAGAAAGTTCCTGGTTCAGATTTTAACTGGCTCTTGGCTTTCTCCTCTACCATATATAGCAGAGGAGACACACCTCCCCACCTCCAGACTTTGATTCTCTTGGGACCCTCCTGAATGTTCTCTTCTCCACCAACCCAAAGCTCACTCAGAGTACCTTCCCTTGCTCTTAGCCCACACTGAGCTGTCCCATCTCTAGATCTAACGAGACCATTCAACTTAGCAAGCAGTGATGTACCAAGTATCTCTTTTCCCTGCAAACAATCGGCTTCATTACATGCTTATTCACTCAAGGAATATTTATTAACCTACTGTGAATATGTTGTCCTGGGGACAATGGGCTGATGTGGAAATAACCAATTTTAGGGAGCCTTGTTTGCTTGTATGGATTTGGTAATCAGGGGCTTTGGGGGGTGCACTTTTTGATTAAAGGAAGGATTTCCTTCATCATAAAATATTCTTGATGTTTTTTAAGAGAATAATACTTTAGGGAAAAATGTCCATCAGCTCAGGGCCCAAAGTACTTGTTTCAGAATGCTTCTGCATTCAGTTTATCATGTCCTGAGAGTCAGCTTACCTTGGCCATGGTACCTCATAAAAGCCTTAAAGATTCTTCCTTCAATTTTGGGAGGGAGGTGGTAGCTTTGGTCATTGTTCCTTATTTACCCCTAACTGTCCCCAAGCTTCGGATCTCATGACAGAGCAATCCGTCTAGTCTGCGACAAGCTGCTTATAAAACCAGTCTAAGAGTCTGCACGTCTTTCGGCTTTTCTTCACGCTTGGAATTGTAGGGGGCAGATGTGGAGACGGCATTGCAGACGTGAGTGCTTTGCTCTCAGCCAGTAAAGGAACTCACTCAGTGGATCCTAGGAAAGCAATATCTGATGAAAAATAGAAAGTTGCTTGTGAGGAGGAGCGTGGTGCGATGGAAAGAGAGGGAGAAAACCAAAGAAAACTTCAGGAGGGTCTTAGTATTTGTGCCAGCTCCACAGTTTTCTTCCTGGGGTCCTCAGGAAAGGGGTTGGGCCTCTCTGGGACTCGTTCTCCTCATCTGTAAAAGGCAAAGAAATAGATTGGATTGGTCAGAGGGGTTCTTGCTTTTCCTTAGCGGAAAAATCTTTCATTTTATTTTTAATTACATTCTACAATGCACTAGTTAGGTACCTTGGTTCTGAGTCATTCTGCATATTTTTCCTTCTCTCTTTGTGTTTTTTTCTTGTCCTCATTTCAAGGAGGAAACTTGGTGTCCTCATCTCTAAAGAGAGAGGGAGAGAAAAATCCCATTTGAGATGCCACGCTCATGACACATTTCCCATGCAGCCCCATAGCTCGGCGTCAAGGAGCATTGGTTACTCGGTCCCCATTAGAGCCCCGTGAGGGCACAGGGGCCTCGATAAATGGATCTGGGGTCTTCGTTACTGCGTCTAGGACGGTTTGCAAACCAGAGCTTGCAGTAGCCTACCAAGGCGGTGGCTGGCCTTCAGATTGGCCCACGAAGGATGCTCTCTCTCTCCACATCCTCTGGGTCTGTGGCCTGTGGGTAAGAGAGGGACACACCAAGGACAAGCTTTGCCAGCGTCTCAGGGTTGGAGGGGATGATGTATGCCTGGCAGGAGCTGAGTGTAACTGATGTTGATTTGGGTCCTTGAGCCCTTGATGCTGGCATGTTATATCAGCAGCTACTCTCAGATATGGAAAGATGAAAAAGCCAAACCAGCAAGCTCTCTCCAGGAGATGGGCTCTGGGGGACAGAGGGGAGTGGGAACCCTAAGCCAGAATCCCTGATCCCCCTGGGAGGGGGAAGTCATGGGAAGTTGTGGAAGGAGAGTGGCCCCTCCCTCAGTGAAGTCCACGTGCCACTGGAAGGACTATCAGACATTCAGATGGCAAAGCGGCAAGGGACAGTTAACGCTCCAGCAGCAGAACTCAGTGTCCGAGATGATCGTGGCAGCTAGAGATAGGGGCTGGGTCTCAGAAGGTGAAATGGAACAAAGAAAAATGTAAGTGCCTGTACTTCGGTCCAAGAAGATGTCGATTACACAAGCACTGATAAACGATCTATGATTTTATAATAAATGTGGGGGAAAAAATCTGTGTTTCAGTTTTCCATAAGTTCACCTTGAGAAGTCGACAGTGTCCTGTGCGTGCCCCAAACTCCGATGACTTCAGAGGCTGTCTGAGTCGGCGGTGGTGTGACCGGAAGGAGTCTGCCTTCTCTATCCACAGCTCCAGGCTGCCTGCAGGGCTCTGTGTAGAGAAGAGCATCCCAGGGGTCCTCAGGCCTGGCGGGAGTTACCCCAAGTAGTTAATGCCTATGTAGGGAAGAGCCAGCATCATAGCCCTGGGGGATGGATGGTGACGTCAGTGGAGACAGAGCAGAGAGAGGAGAGGACTTGGCAGCAGGAGGAGAACAGGGTCTGCAGCCCGAGGGCTGAAGCCCGACAAGGTACCCAAGTTGAGTCTTCACCTAAGAAGAGTCTTCTTCTAAAAGGGGCCGTGCCTGGACATCCAGAAGGGGGCCTTGCACTTTACATGGTCAGACCAGCCTTGTGTGTAGATCTAAGGACCACTTACTGAGGGTTCATGGAGAGTGGAACATGTCCAAGAGAGAATGATCAAGATGGCAAAGACACTCAAAAGTCTGTCATCAGAGGCCAGGTTTAAGGAGCATATGATCCCAAACCAGAGAAGGGTTGGGGGGTGGGCGTGGAGAGCTGGCCTCCGGTACTTGAAGAGCCGTTCGTGAATGAAAGGTAGTGTTGTGTATGTTTCCGTAGTAGAGAAGCAAGACAGCTGGGTAGAATTTATGGGGAGACAGGTGTCAACTCCTCTGGGGGAAGGACTTGGGAGGCTCTTGGGACCAAGGCCACTGGTGGGGCTTTTTAAGGGAATTCCTCAGGAACTGCAGGAATCAGATGGACATGGGGAGATAGGAAAGTGAGTGTGGGAGCCTGTGCTCCGTACGTGATGAATAAACGGAGGTCAAGGTCAGCCGGCCAGAGGCAAACAAGGCATCAGCAGGCACCCACCCTGCGTGTCGTGCTATAGTATACAGTCAAGAATGTGAGTTTCGATGCCAGATGAACATCAGTGCTACTTCTCCCACTTAGAAGCCATGTGGCCTGGGAAATTTATGTAACCTTTGTTAAAAGATCATTTTTTTTTTAAAAGTAAACTCATGACTCCTATACATACATAAAATGAATATATGTTAAAGATTTTCTTTAATTCATTTGTTAAAAGGATCATTTTTTTTTAAAAGTAAACTCATGACTCCTATACATACATAAAATGAATATATGTTAAAGATTTTCTTTAATTCATCAGTTAATGAAGGAACCAGGCAAATGTTACAAAAGACTCAAAAGGGAGAAAACAAACATTCATACATCAGGAATATTGAAATAAATGGCAACTGGCAGCACTGGTTTTTTTCACAAGAGGAAAAGGGGAAGGAAGTCAATTGAACCTATACTAGACAGGACAGAATTTGAACGTTTAGAGACAAGAATTAGTTGGCTTTGCCATCTCTTGTTTACAATTTACAGTTATAAAGTAGCTCAAAGACAATGAAAGACTAAAGCCCCTAAGGACAATGAAAAACTTAAGATGACCTGGAAGGGTATGATCTAAACAATGCAGAGTTTTCTTTTACCTTTTAGAGTCTCTGTTTGCCCATCTTGAAAATGGCAGAGGTTGTATATCAGTAGTTAGCTCTGAGGATTAAAGAAAATGATGCATGCCTAGGGTTTCCCTGATGGTTCAGTGGTTAAGAATCTGCCTGCCGGGCTTCCCTGGTGGTGCAGTGATTGAGAGTCCACCTGCCGATGCGGGGGACACGGGTTCGTGCCCCGGTCCGGGAGGATCCCACATGCCGTGGAGCGGCTGGGCCCGTGAGCCATGGCCGCCTGAGCCTGTGCTCTAGAGTCCGTGAGCCACAATTACTGAGCCCGTGTGGCACAACTACTGAAGCCTGCACTCCTAGAGCCCGTGCTCCCCAACAAGAGAAGCCACCACAATGAGAACCCTGCACACCACAACGAAGAATAGCCCCCGCTCACCGCAACTAGAGAAAGCCCACGCGCAGCAATGAAGACCCAATGCAGCCAAAAAGAAAAAAGAAAATGATGCATGCCTTGCATTTTGACCAATGGCTGGCACATGACAAGATTTTTTTTTTTTTTTTTTTTTTTTTT
>NC_041228.1:8531229-8533909 GCF_002837175.3 Physeter macrocephalus
CAGTATGTGGGATCTTCCTGGGCCAGGGCTCAAACCCGTGTCCCCTGCATTGGCAGATGGATTCTTAACCACTGTGCCACCATGTAGGCTGACTTTTGATCCACAGATACTGTGAGATGATAAATGTGTGTTGTTTTAAGCTGCTAAACTTGTGACAGTATGTTACATGGCATAGAAAACTCATTCATATAAGGAGATTATAGATAGCAAGTGACTTGCCCAGTGTATCTCACTAAAAAGTGTTAGAGCTATGATTCAGACACCATTCTTTCTGATTGCACAGACACAGCCCTGACCAAGGCAGGCACCCACCGCAAGCTCATGTGCTTCTTTGACTACTGACCAGCCAGAGACAGGATGCAAATCCATACGGTTCCACTCCAGAGCCCACAGTGTTAAGTGGTGGTGTATTCCTTCCAGAGGGTGGCTTTCAACCCTGACTTCACATTATTATCATGTGGGGGAAGTTTAAAAACTAGATCAGCGTTGGCCCACCCAAAGCAATTAAACTAGGAGATTCCTGGTTGGGGGTAGCCCATGGTATTTTGTTTTTTAAGATCCACAGTGATTTTAATTCACAGCTAGCTTTACAAACTGCTGTTCCAGGGCATAGAGGATGCCCAGGAAATCATATCATCATTACATCTGGGGAGAAGCCCTTTGCTAAAAGATAATTTAGGAAAAGGTGAGGTCATGACTGGCATCATAATTTTTCCATTGAAACACAAACATTGTTTTCAATACCCAGCTCTTCTTGCCTAAGAAGGGGAGAGCCTCATTCAGCTTGTACTTGGCTGGCACCAAATATCTTCCCCAAGTGCTCTGACAAATGCTGCTAGACAGGAAGAAGAAAAGACAGAGACGGGTGATACAAAGTCAGAGAATGAGGAGGACACCTCCTGGAGAGGTCAGAGAGTTATGACAAATGAGACAGACAAGGGCTAATGAACGTGAAACCCATTGCCGATTATCTTCAATGAATATGGGGTGTGTCTGGAAGTCAAAGCACCCACAAGTGGCCCATCTCTCTTTCCACACAGGTAAATGGTTCCCATAGTTTCCTGAAAAAGGGCCTGTCTGCTTCCTGCTCATCACCATTCCCCTGTAACTGAACCCCGAGGGCCTGTTCTAAGCCACACTCTGCCTCTTCTGCCTCCTCTCCAGTGGCCTGAAGCCCAGGACATTCCCTGTTGCACCTCCTGATGCAAATAAGAATCACAAATCTGTTCTAGATCCAGAAGGTGTCTTAGGAGGATGAAACTTGGAATGAACATGAGCTGAAGGCCTGCAATGTGCCAGAACTGTGTGTGCATGTTCTCACTGATTCTCCCAACCCAACTCTTACAATCGCTCTGAGAGGTCAGTTGGTTAGACCCATTTTGCAGATGAGGAAATTGAGGCTCAGAGTCAGCTTGCCCAAGATGGCCCAGGTAGCTGGTGACAAAGTCTTAAAATGAGATTTCCTATCCTAGTATTCCTTTTCCTCCCCATCCCTCTTTTCCTACATGTCCAAATACATGCAACTTTTGCTCCACTTTCTCAGCCTTCTCCTCAGATAAATATTGTGACTCAATTTACAAAGTTTGATGCTGGTCCTAGGAATTGGGAACTGTAGAGCCAGTGAACCCAAGCTTGAGGTGACTCCCAACACCCATGGCTAGTGAATGGTCTTGCATTTTTCCCTCCAGTGACTGACCTTAGAAATGCGAGGAAGGGGGTCTCAAAGCTACAAGGTACTGTTGGGTTTTGAAACTGTAGCTAATAGCTGGTAACGCCTGAGAACCTATTAGGGTGCTCGTGACTGCCCTCTGTCCCCACACAGTGGCACGCGCTATGTCCACTTTAATGTCCACTGGAATAATTGGTTTCCTGATGATTCTGTAAGTCATCTCAAAGGCAGACCTGATTCTTGGATCACCTCTGTACCTTGACACGGGGCTCAGTACAGAGTAATTGCTCAGTAAACGTGTATTGAATGAAGGACTGAGTGAGTGAATATAAAATCCAGGAGCATTTAAAGATGAACACGGTACCCAGGGAAGGAAGGAAATTGCTCAAACAATCAGCCATGATAGCTGTTGTTTCTACAAGTGCAGCTGGGCAAACAGATGTGTCTCCATCATGCTAATGCCAGCATGGGACACACTTTTTTTTAAATCTCTCTCATTTAGGAAACTTGAAGCCACTAAATGTTTCCATTCTAATGAGATTTTCAAAAGCAGAGGAAAAAAATCTAGAATAATCAGGGTTTGTGTCATGCTGGGGGGAAAACAGCAGGGGGCCCAGATCTTACTTTGTGTCTCTGTTTAGCTCTCAAAAGAAACACTAGAGCCATTTGTAGGAAGGTGCTAATGGAATAAGAAAATATAAGATGTTTACACCTTTTGGTTTGGGTTTAAGAGGACCAATTTTTATCTCTGAATGAGAAAAGTCTCCAGGGCATGGTAAGAAAAGTAATATGCCAATCACACATTGGCATTTTTCCCACCGTCTTCAGCCTGAGGGCAGTTGAAAGGCTGACTTGGCCACTATGTAGGTGGGAAGGTGAATGCCTGCTTGGGACAATTTCAGAGCTGTTGAGAAGACTTGCCCCCTTTTCTCCTAAAACCTCTGTTGTTCAGCTGGAGGTGCCACAAGAAGTAACTTAATCCTTGGGCGCAAGGCTTTATTCCCTTTTAAA
>NC_041228.1:8534409-8554717 GCF_002837175.3 Physeter macrocephalus
AGCCTTTGATGTGACTGCAAGGCACGGAGTGGGGACACGTTTCACTCCTCCGTGACGACCTTTATACCAGCTCTTAATCCCACGCGGCCAGTGCTTCTGTGTGCACATGGACAGCTGTTTCTCTGCTTAAGCACCAGATGAAACTTTTGACTTGCACTTGGGGGCCAGCGGGTATGAAAAAGCTTAGGCACGCTAGACTCACACTTAACCGAGCAAGAGGGTCAAGCTCATACAGCCACTGGGGAAGGACGAGCCAATTCATCTTTTCCTTAGCGAACCGCCAGCGGGGCAGACACTCGTGGAGGGGAAGGGCTGGCTGGATTGCCTGCAGCATCTCAGCTAACCTCTCTCCGCTGTAAACTCACCCGAGTGCACTGTGCACGTGATGCTGTGGGGAAGGTCAGGCCTCTAAGCAAATGAGCCTAAGAAAGTGTTAGAGATTTAAAGTTTGTTTAGGAAGTAGTGAAGGCATTGAAAGAAAGCTAGAAATGAACCCTAGCTCTAGTTGGGGGAGCAAACATCCGGAAAGCTCTCATAATGGAGGTGACGTGAGTCTGAAGATGACTCAGTGCTCTCTGGTTGGTCCCATGGGGAGGGACAGGGAGGACAGAGGACCAAGGTGAACAAAGGCACGGAAGCAGGCAGAAAGCAGCCCTGTCAGCGAGATGCGATTCACCCATAAAGCCAGCTGACTGGCCGCAGATGGTCAAATAGACGAACTCTATGGATATGAATAGCTTCATTCTCTGTGACGACTCAGCAGGAATGACGGGCCTAATCTCCAGACTGTGTTCGCCCATGACTTTGACTTTCTTCTGCCCAACCTACCACAGTAACCACAGTAACCCTTGGAACTGGAATAGAATGAAAGACATAGAAAGCACCTCAGGGATTGTCATGGTCAGGATGTTTGAAACCTCAATGATTTGCCCATCTTTGCCATATCTCTGCACCAGCCTTACTATCCCTCAACGTTTTCCTTTAAATCAGCTTTCTCCTGTTGACGTATGTGTCCTAGTCTATCATGCAGTAATATCCATGAAATAATAGGTTTTAGTGTAATCTATGCTAATGTGTAATATGGTCTAAATCAGTAGGTGACCACTTCACATAAAAAAACACCTATCTGCATTTGAAGTGTCTGTGGCACTTCCTGGAACTCTCTGGTCCAGTCCCTTCATTTTAAAAATGAAGAAACTGAGGCTGGGGAGGAGGGCTCATTTGCCCAGAGTCACAAGGTCAATCAGTGGCAGCGCTGGGTCCCCGTCCACAGCTCCGTCCGCTCTGCCAGGATAGCTCCCCTTTGCTGTCCGTCCCTGTCCCAGTAGAAATGAGCGTTGTCCTAGCTCTGCCCAGTCCCGCATAGGATGGGGTCTCCTGAGTCCCGAGCCTTGTCTCAGAGGCAGTGGCCAGTCTCTCCTGCCTTCTTGCCTCCAGGGGAAGGCCCTTGAGCTGTGATATAGAGATCACAGAAATCTTCCTCTCCTCCTAGAGCTGTACACTTGTTCTGTTAATGATGAAAATAATGACCATATTACTGATCCTATTTTACAGTGATGGGAGATGAGGATCCGAGAAAGTAAGTAACTTGCCCATGTCACAGAGCTGGTAAACCTGGACTCCAGCTCCAGTGTGTCTGCTTCCAACCTCCACCCAGCCTCCACTCAGTGACCCCTTCCCTGTCTCTGCTTGCTCTCCCAGGAGCTCATCACCGCCTGGTACATCGGGTTCCTGACGCTCATCCTTTCTTCATTTCTCGTCTACCTGGTTGAGAAAGATGTGCCGGAGGTGGATGCCCAAGGAGAAGAGATGAAAGAGGAGTTTGAGACCTACGCGGATGCCCTTTGGTGGGGTCTGGTGAGTCACCACCCTGAAGGCTGCCCGGTGGGGATTGGCTGTTAGGGACAGAGAGAGATGGAGGGCGCGGCATGGATGCGCTCGGTCGGGCAACTGCATTCCGCAGCCGCAGGGGAGAGGAGGCCTCCTCCGTTTCTGAACCTGCCCCTGGGAGACGCCCCCTGCAGGGTAGGCCCTTGGAAGGGGCTTTTCCATAGTGTTTATAAGAAGTCAGAGCTCTGGGCTTCCCTGGCGGCGCAGTGGTTGGGAGTCCGCCTGCCGGTGCGGGGGGCGCGGGTTCGTGCCCCGGTCTGGGAGGATCCCGCGTGCCGCGGGGCGGCTGGGCCCGTGGGCCGTGGCCACTGGGCCTGTGCGTCCGGAGCCTGTGCTCCGCGATGGGAGAGGCCGCGTCAGTGAGAGGCCTGCGTACCACAAAAAAAAAAAAAAAAAAAAAAAAAAAGAAGTCAGAGCTGTAAACAGTCTGGTCCTACGGTCACTCAGGTAGCCTACCTCATCCGTCGTAGGCTGTCATCAGCCAGGCCATGCTGTGCAGACAGACACAGTGGCAGATGTAGATGTGTGTACCCAGACCCTCAACACAGCCCCACACCCACAGGACATGCGGTACTAAAGCATTGCTCTAAGCACTTTACATTTATAAAGCTATTTTAAGCTGAAATAACTCTTATTATTAGCCCCCGTTTAAAAATGGGGAAACTGAGGCATGAAGTTGAGTAACTAATTCAAGGACGATCTCTGAGCCAGTTCGTGGTTGGCTTGGGATTTGAACTCAGGCATTTGGGTTCTAGAAGCCACACTCTTAACTGCTCCGAAAGACTGCCTTCCAGGTTCATAAGTACATGTGCGCTGATAACCTACACATGTAAACGCACACAGGAATATTCAGCTCATACCAGGACAGGCACGGGCACAGACCTTACCATGCACACGTATACACACAATACATATGAATACACCCACAAGAGCACATATATTTAGAATCATGGCTATACACAAAATCACACATAGGCAAATATACACATGAATGTATGTCACATACAATGTTTGCAATTATTGAAATATTTGTTGACTGATTGAATATAGGGAGGAAATCCTTAACTTAGAAACAGCTGTGTTCTCAAGGCTCCCGTAGAAACTCACTGGTCCTTAGCACCATCTCTCCCGTGGGAATCTTATTCTAAACGGGAACAGCACCCCGGTCAGTACAAAGGCTTATAGGTGAAGCTCAGCGGATACATCATTAATTTCCTCTCCCTGGGAAGCCGCATGTCTAAACTCTTCTCTCTTCAGATCACACTGGCCACCATTGGCTACGGAGACAAGACGCCCAAAACGTGGGAAGGCCGTCTGATTGCAGCCACCTTTTCCTTAATTGGCGTCTCCTTTTTCGCTCTTCCAGCGGTGAGTATCTCTGGTGTTCTCCCTAGTGTGAGGGGCGGGATCCCTCACCGCTTGGCCCCACCTCAACTTTCCAGCCTCATCTTCCATCGTCTCGTACCTTGAATTCCAACTCTATCAACTCAATAACCATCCCCGTAGCATGGTTTCCTGTCTCTCTGCCATAGGCCGCGCTGACCCCTTTGCCAGGGAGTGACCCCCCCAAACACCTACTCCTCTTGCAAGACCCAGTTTCTTTTTTTTTTTTTTTTAATTGCAGTATAGCTGATTTGCAATGCTGTGCCCATCTCTGCTGTACAGCAGAGTGACTCACTTATACACACAGAGACATTCTTTTTTTAAATATTCTTTTCCATCATGGTTTATCACAGGATATTGAATATAGTTCCCCGTGCTGTACAGTAGGACCTTGTTATCTATCCTCAAGACCCAGTTTCAGCGCTGCCTTCTTTAGGCTGAGTTAGTCCTTCCCTCCTCTGGGCATAGCTCTGTAAAGGCATTTCAGACCCCATGCTGGGATAGCACATTTCCAAATCTGCCTGCCCAGAAGACTGTGAGCTCCTGGGGAGCTGAGATTATGTCTTTCACCCACGTACTCCTTGCACATAGCGGGTCCTTTGTATATGTGAGTTCCCTTCCCTTGCCCTGTCATCTACTGGTTTACATAAAAAATGCATCTCCCTCAAGCATAAGTTTTGACCCCTGATAGAATAACTTCCCCAAAGCCCAGTGTGCCCATCAGTGTAGTAGCAACAATAATAATAGATGGCATTTGTTGAACACAGTGAGCGCCAGATTCATGCCAAATGCTTTACCTACACCATCTCACTTAATCTTTGTGACAACATTAGGAGTTGGGCGCTACATTTATCTCCATTTTCCGGATGAGAAGACCGAGGCTGAATTGGGTTAGTGAAGTTTCCACAGTCACAGGGCTTTTGGGTTGCAGAGCCAGAGACCCAGGTCTGCTCATTGCAAGCCTGGCTCTTAATCACAAAGCTTGAAGAGAACCTTCTTGTATAACAAACCCTCTTCCCTGCCCTTCACCTCCCATCCTTTTGTTGCTAATGTTCTTTGTCCACTGCAGCCCTACCTGGTCTATTTTCTTTCTAAGCTGTTTGACCTTGGGCATATGGCCTTTCTGATTCTCAGTTTCCTTATCTATAACAGGTGAGGGCCAGTGAGGGTGCGACTTGGTCTCTAAATTCTCTCTTGACTTGAAAAGGGTGTGTTCCTACCTGTGTAATTCACATGAGAGTCTGACCTGGAAATCAAAACAGATCACAATTCAGAGAGATTCCAGCCAGAGTGAAAGCCTCAAGTGACAATTCAAGCAACTCAAATAGGTTTTAAATTCCCTGAATAGTAACTGGGAATCTACTCTGCGTCATACTCCTTACTAGGCAGTTCCTATTACATTATCTCACTTTTTTTCCTAACGAGGTAGGTACCGTTATCCTACTTCCGTGTGGAAGAAAGTGAGATACAGCAGAGGGGAGGCTGGCCAGGGTCTCACTGCTGGGAAGCGGCAGAGTCAGGAAGCCCTGGCTTCAAGGCTCCACTTTACCCAGCTCCTACCCCCCGGAAGAGAAAGAAGGGATCTTCCCTCCCCGCCTTGGCTCAGTGTCGTCTGGGAGATGCTGGGTGGGGCTGACTTCAGGGCCTGACCTCTCCCTTCAGGGCATCCTGGGGTCCGGGCTGGCGCTCAAGGTGCAGGAACAACACCGTCAGAAGCACTTTGAGAAAAGGAGGAAGCCCGCTGCTGAGCTCATCCAGGTCTGTCTGCCTGGGGATGAACTGGAATGGGGCTCGGATCCCGTGTAGCTGCCTCTGCTTGTGTGTGTGTGTGTGTGTGTGTGTGTGTGTGTGTCTGTGTCTGTGTGTGTCTGTGTCTGTGTCTGTGTTTGTGTCTATAGACAGCCAGGCAGCAGTGGGTGTGGGTCTCCTGCCAGCTCTCCATCCTTATCTCTCCCCCAGCGGGGACCATAGTGAGAGATGGTGGGAGGGGCAGAGTGTTCCCTCTTTCACTTCAGAGAAAGTTGCTCTGTGGTTTTATGGGCCTCTGGGAGCGCGGAGAATAGGAAAAGAGAGCGTTCTGGCTCTAGCTGCCTGGGACTGAATGTCTGCGTGACCACCCACTCGTGAGCTTGGGTCCAGTTGTAGTGAGTGTCTCCGTGGGTCAGATACAGGATGGTACATGATGTTATCCTCCATATTATATAGTTTCTAGGCCAGTGCTGATCTCTAAGAGTCCGCTCTATCTTCGCAAACCCCAAACCATCATGGTATACAGAAGATCTAGTATATTAGAATCAAAACCTCATCTCCCGGGCTGTCTCTTGCACCGGAAAATGCACAGAAGGGGCACAGAAGACTGTTTGTCTTCCTACCTGTTTGAGAAATCTCAAGGAATCTTGCAACGAGAGTAATCCCTGCTCCTCTCAGGGATCTTCTACCCAGCACCCGCCTCCCCCATCCGCTGTAGTTCACCTCTCCACACCCCACACCATCAATTATAGCTCCGAGATGATGGGGTCAAGGAAGGTTTTCTTCCCATAGACGCTACAGAAAGCCAAGAATCCGGCTTCTCTGGATATGACCTCACTGCACGTTTTACTCTTAGGTGTCAAGGGCTTTCTGTTTTAATGTTGTGGGATTCCACATGAAAGTTTCGGGTGACACCGGGTCATTCCTGCCCCTCTCTTCTCCTCCCCAGGCCGCCTGGAGGTACTATGCTACCAACCCCAACAGGATTGACCTTGTGGCGACATGGAGGTTCTATGAATCAGTCGTCTCTTTTCCGTTCTTCAGGCAAGTGGCCACTCATCTGAATGCTCCGAGCGTGACTGACCAGCCCTCCCGTGGGTCTGTACTTGTGCCTGTGGCCTTCACGGCTTCCCGGAGGACGTCCTTCAGGGCAGTGGTTCCCAATCTGGGCTCCGTGTTAGAATTGTTAGAGCTTAAAATATCCCAACGCCCAGACCAGACCCAGGCAGATTCAATCAGCATCCCCAGGCTCGCAGCCCAGGCATCAGTATTTTTTAAAGCTCCCCAGATGACCCCAGGGTGTCACCCAGCATTTCCAGCTAAACAGTGTGGAGTGGCTGAAAAGGGAGGTCGGGCCAATGGTTGAGCAGATCAGTGGCTGAGGAAGTGATGAGCCAGTGCAACGGGCCACCCGGGCGGTCCTGGAGGCCGCAGCACCTGCCCATGGCCTGCACCGCCAGGCCACTCTGGACAGGGGGAAAGGGCACGGTGAAGAAGCAGCTGCGAGCCCAGAGATGTTGTTTTGTGTTCTCAGAGGTGGGAGATTAAACGAAAGGCTTCAGGAAAAAAAAAAAAAAAATTAAAACCTCTTCCTATGGCCAGCACCTAAGTTATTTATTTTATTTTATTTTTTTTAATTTCTTTTGGCCACGCCACACAGCTTATGGGGTCCTAGTTCCCCGACCAGGGATCAAACCCGTGCCCCCTGTAGTGGAAGCGCAGAGTCCTAACCACTGGACCCCCAGGGAAGTCCCTGGCCAGCACCTATGAAAAGAGAGAGGGAAATGAATACTTACTGGATGTCCAATATGTTCCTGGAATCCAAGTTCACATTTCATTTAATTCTCACAGGCATCCTATGAAATAAGTCAGAGGTTCTCAAATGTTAAGGTGCGTTAAAATCAGTGGGGGACTGTAAACACCAGATCCTGCCTCCACCTTTAGCAATGTCAATGGCTTTAGAGGAGCTAAAGCACCTCCCACAGGCGCCCCTGTTGATTCTAACACAGCGGCCCATGGTGCATCCTTGGAACAGGCTGGGTGGCCAGTATCACCAGGCTCCTCTCATGGATGAACCAACTGGGGCTCAGGAACTTTGGTCGTTTTGGCCAGTGTCAGCCACATCTAGAGGCCTCCAAAGCCCATGATTTTTTCACTACTTGGGCCTCTAAAATAGACCGCACCTTGCCAGATTTTTTTTTTTTTAATATTTGAATTTAATTTAATTTATTTTTTAATTCAGCAGGTCCTTATTAGTCATCAATTTTATACACATCAGTGTCTACATGTCAATCCCAATGTCCCAATTCATCACACCACCACCACCCCGCCTCTTTCCCCCCTCGGTGTCCATACGTTTTTGTTTTTTTTGTTTTTAATTTATTTATTTATTATTTATTTTTGGCTGTGTTGGGTCTTTGTTGCTGCACGTGGGCTTTCTCTAGTTGCGGCGAGCGGGGGCTACTCTTCGTTGTGGTGTGCAGGCTCCTCGTTGCTGTGGCTTCTCTTGTTGCGGAGCACAGGCTCCAGGTGCTGGGGCTTCAGTAGTTGTGGCACGTGGGCTTCAGTAGTTGTGGCTCACGGGCCCTAGAGCACAGGCTCAGTAGTTGTGGCGCACGAGCCCAGTTGCTTCGCGGCATGTGGGATCTTCCCGGACCAGGGCTTGAACCCACATCCCCCGCACTGGCAGGCGGACTTCCAACCACTGTGCCACCAGGGAAGTCCCCGATACGTTTGTTCTCTACATCTGTGTCTCCTTCCCCTGGGTCCCGATGCGCACACTGCTTTGTGCGTGCCCTCCAAGGGTGGGGTCTCTGTTTCCCCCAGTCCTGTCTAAGTCCTGCAATCAAATCCGCTAGCCTTCAAAGTCTGATTCTCTAGGAATTCCTCCTCCCGTTGCCGGACCCCCAGGTTGGGAAGCCTGACGTGGGGCTCAGAACCTTCACTCCAGTGGGTGGACTTCTGTGGTATAAGTGTTCTCCAGTCTGTGAGTCACCCACCCAGCGGTTATGGGATTTGATTTTACTGGGATTGCGCGCCTCCTACCGTCTCATTGTGGCTTCTCCTATGTCTTTGGATGTGGGGTATCTTTTTTGGTGAGTTCCAGTGTCTTCCTGTCGATGATTGTCCAGCAGCTACTTGTGATTCTGGTGCTTTTGCAAGAGGGAGTGAGAGCACGTCCTTCTACTCCGCCATCTTGGTTCCTAATCTCAATAATCTAAGCTTTCACCTTAGGAAACTGGAGGTGCCCGTGAGTTGCTGCTAGTTGCGCTCAGGCAGGAAGCGTGGTCACCGACACCATCAGCGAAGTGCCCAAAATCCTTGCCAGGTTTTAGACACTGTGGTCCAGAGCTCAGATTTTTAAGTGTGTGGATAGAAGGCTGGGTGGATAGGACCCTTGAGTTGGAAGAAGAAGTAGAGGGACCCTCAGAACTCGTACCTGGAGTGGGAACCCTGCTCTGAAGCGCGTTTCTGCCATGTGTTTGCGTTCATGAACCATAGCATGACCCAGTGCTGGACGGGCGGCTCCCCCCAGCCCCATCCCACCTTCCCACACTCTCCCTGTGGAACCTGCGACCAGGCTCTGAACTCGGCCTCAATTTTCCCTCCACTTCCATCGCCAGACTGTGGTAAAGGTTTAAGAAAATTCATGACATCATGACTGACTCATTTCCCTGCATAAAACCTTCCACTGGATAACCGTGATGAAGAGAACAAGATCCAAAACCTGACCGTGACCCACAGGGCCCCAGAACCTCGGGGCCCTGCTTACCTCTCCCATCTCAGCGTCTATGGTGCTGTTACTCCCAAGAGGGTCCAGTGGCACGTGGCATTTTCTAGTCCAGGCATTCGGTCCACCAATATTTTTGAGCCCCTTGTATATGCTAAGGATTGGACCAGACCATGCAGGTCACAAGTGACTTGTGAAGGACTCTGACGTTGATCCTGAAAGCGAAGAGAAGCCATTGGCGGCAGAGAATGACGTGATCAGATGTGTGTTTCAGGAAAGTGACAGGAGGGAGGATGGATTGGACAGGCTCAGGATTCTACACAAGGAGATCAGCTAACAAAGGAATGCAGGATTCAGGGGAAGAGGAAATGAGAGCTTAAACCAAGGTAACAGCAGTAGGAAGGGACGATAGAGGCAGGACCTGAAAGGGAATAAGCAAAGGGAAAGAAACTCAGGGAGTGATGACTTGTGGGAGAGTTAATGAGATGAGAAGAAGAAGCAAGCCTTCCGTAATGGAATGATAAATTTTGGTTTACTAACTGTGTCTTCTTACTTGTAATTAGATTTACTCAGAAGATGATCTCTGTGATTCCTTTTGATTCTAACATTCGATTGTTGCTATAATCATTTGGGGTTTGGGATAGTATCAGCCTTCCTTGGGATAACAGGGTCTTAGAATGGGCAGGTGGCTTCTCCTGAAGAGAACAGAGTGACCTTGAACTCAAAAACAAGAACTTGTGCAACCACATTGAATTCTGAATCAAGAAGATTCCTAAGGGATTTGCATCCCAAGGTCTTGGCAAGAGGCCCATTCTTTTGGGTTGATTTATTGTAAATAAGGCATTGTCCTAGCTGTCGGAGACTCCAAGGAATACATTGTGCTGCAGACAGCAGCCAGTGATACGGGAATGGCTTTTACACTAAGCGAGAACATTTCTTTCCTTTTTTCAAAGACAAAAGTATAAAACCACTAGAGAATTCACTTGGCAACCATTCTGAGACAAGGCTGTCCCTTGGGAAAAGAATGTCCTCCCCTCCCCCATATTCCAACCCACTCCATATGTTTAATGGCAAAAAAAAAAAAAAAGTAGCTGATAATACACTGGTGTGTCCTCACCTGCTTCCTAAAGGTTTTTCTATTTGATTTACTTTTTTGAAAAAACACTTTATTGAGATATACTTCATATACTACAAAAGGATTTCACATACCATAAAAGGTACCCCTTTAAAGTAACAATTTGGTAGGTTTTTAGTATATTCACAAAGTTGGGCATTGATCGCCACTATCTAATTCCAGAATATTTTCATTACCCCCAAAAGAAACCCTGTGCCCTTCAGCAGTTACTCTTGGTTCCCTCTTTTCCCCCAGCCCTTGTAACCACTAATATTTTCTCTCTCGATTCTGCCTATTCTGGACACTTCATATAAAAATAAAATCTTACAATATGGGGCTTCCCTGGTGGCGCAGTGGTTGAGAGTCCGCCTGCCGATGCAGGGGACGTGGGTTCGTGCCCCGGTCCGGGAAGATCCCACGTGCCGCGGAGCGGCTGGGCCCGAGAGCCATGGCCGCTGAGCCTGCGCGTCCGGAGCCTGTGCTCCGCAACGGGAGAGGCCACGACAGTGGGAGGCCCGCATACCGCAAAAAAAAAAACAAAAAACTTACAATATGATTTCTTTCACCTGTCATAATATTTTCAAGTTGCATCTATGTTGTCTTGTGTATCAGAACTTTATTCCTTTTATGGCTGAATAATATTCCATCATATATACCCCATTGTATTTATCCATTCATCAGTTGATGCATATTTGTGTTATTTCCACTTTTTGGCCCATGAACATTCAGGCACATGTTGTGTGGATATGTGTTTTCAATGCTCTTGGGTGTATACCTAGGAGTGGAATAGGTAACTCTATGTTTAACTTTTTGAGGAACTGCCAGACTGTTTTCCATGGTGGCTGCACCATCTTATAGTCCTCCAAAAGATTTTAAAGGATGAAGTTGTGTAGCCCATTTCTAAGAGTGGTGTCATATCAGTTTCCAGCAAGTGTAGTTCTTTGTTAATTTGCAAGTATATGTGTGTATGTATACACACATGTGTACATATGTGTATGTATATACATGCATATTTGGGGCTAGCAGTGATGAGTGATGGTATTGCCTTTTTTGTTTTTCTTTTATGATTACTTAAAATTATAAAATCATTACTTTTGAATTGCAAAGAACCTCAGAGAGTTTCAAGTCCCACCCCAATTTTATATGAGAAGAAACTGAGGCCCCCAGCAGCTCAGGAACTTGCTCAAGGCCACACATCATCTTGGGCGTAGCTGGGACCAATCCCAGGTCTTCTGATTTGCTGGCCAATGGAAACTGTGTAGGCCTAGTAGAAGTAGGTGGTAGGAGGCTGGGAAGGTACAGGAAGATGCCGGTGGGGTGGTAGATTGTACATCCTCATGCACAAGCAGAGAAGAGAGCAGACATTAAAAACCAGATGTTGCTTACCACCAACAAAAAAACACGCACACAGATTTGTTCCCTAAAAGTGATAGTAGCATTGTCTAGGGCTGCACTGCCCAATATGGTAACCACTAGTTACATGTGGCTGTTGAGCAGCTATTACTAGTGCAACTGAGGAATTGAATGGTTAATTTTCTTTAATTTTAATTTAAATAGCCATATGTGATGATTGATTAGTGGCTACCATTGGACAGTGCAGCTTTGGAATCATTAGCTATTAGAACTAAAATGGAGCTGAGACTTAGGCCCAAGAAACAGAAGTTACTTGACCAAGAACACCCAGTTAATTTATTGTAGAACCAGAACTTGTTCTTTTTATGACCAGGGTCAAGATTATTGGAGTGCTTAGAAATGGAGAAGGGGGGCTGTATGCAGTAACCCTTTGCTACGGCCAAATAACATTGGATCTGTTTTCATACAGGCTATCTCATTTAATCTTTAGAATGTCCTGGGACATAAGTAGAATGGGTAACTCCATTTTTCATAACCATAAGCTTATAGGTGAAGAATCAGAGCATCAGTGAGATTAATCAGCTTGTCTAATGTCACCCAGCTAGTAAGCAATGGAGCAAAGATTGGAACCCAGGTCTTATGCCAAAGCCCATTATATCTCCGGAAAGAAAGACTTTTTTAGGGAGACAATTGGATAAAAGTCAGATGAGACAAGTTTTGTTGAGATAATGATACCCTTTTCTGAAGATTGTTGTTGTGAAGGTCAAGCTGAATAAAATGTGTGAAAGTACCTGGCCCATCCTAGGTGTTTAGTCTCTGCTGGTTGAATCTGTGCTGGAAGGAAGTAGTGGGTTTATGGCACAGAGGAGAGAAAAGCGCAAGGAAGACACTAAAGTCCCAAAGCACAGTCCTGGGAAGCCACTGTTGGTGACAGCAGGGCTAGAACATCCCGTCTGGAATGTGGTTACGAGTCCTTTCTTCATGTATCCATACCTTCGGCAAGTATTTAACTGGGCGTCTCTTACGTGCTAGACACTGGGTGCGGCATTGGGGATAGAACAGTGAACAGGAGAGGGTCAACCGTGCTAGTCCTGTCACATGGTTGATGGGGACAGGGACAGAGAATTGCCCACTGGGCGTTATCTCTTGGAGTGTGTTGGGGCTTTGACTAGAGCAGTTGCAGTGGAGCGGTGGGCAGAAAGCCAGCTTACACAGGCTGAAGGGTGACAAGGAAACGAGCACGTGGGGACAGTGAGTGCAGATGACACAGCTGCGAGGGATGTAGGGCTCAGGGTTTATCCTTGATGGGAATGGTATAATGGTATAATGGTAGAGAGGGGTATAGGCGGATGCAGTGGTGGGGGAGGGGAGGACTAGAGGACAGAGCAGGATGGAGGGCATGGGCTTCAAGGCACAAGTGAAGCCGTCAGCAGGAGCATGGACCCTTCATCCATCAACACTGAAGGGAAGCCAGTGGGTGAGACCAGGTATAAGACTGTCAATATGGTGGTAGGACCCTGAGGCAGATCTCTGCTAAGGTCAAGGTCACTGGCTGCGGGGGGAAGTGGGGAGGCGGGGGAGTTCTGATGATGGAGGGGGAGGCATGGAATCATTGTCCTGTAGCATGAGAAAGGAATGGAAGTGGCGCCTCTAATTCTTTTTTAAAATTGAAATATAGCTGATTTACAATATTGTGTTAGTTTCAGGTGTACAGCGTAGTGACTCAGTTACATATTTTTTCAGATAATTTCCATTATAGGTTACTACACGATCCTCCCTGTGCTGCACAATAAATCCTTGCTGCTTGTCTGTTTTATGCATAGTGGGGTGTATCTGATAGTCCCACACTCCTAATTTATCCCTCCCTTTAGCACTGCCCCGCACACTACTCTCTGCTCCCATCCTGCCCTCGGCCCACTCCCTCACCTTTTCCTTCTCCTCTTACTGCCGTCCCTGCTTTTCCTGGAGCCAGAGCCCCAGAGGATTCTAAAAAGTCAGAGCCTTTTCTGTCCACGTGCTTCAGGAGGGGAAATAGGCCCAGAGGATGTGTCCAGCTCAAAGCCACACTAGACCCACAGGCTGAGCTGACGCATGAACTAGGAATCCTTAACTCTCCAACTGGTCCTTTTCCTCTTCTACCAAGATACCTCACATTCTCTCGCCATTTCTCCCACCCTGGATCCCAATGATAGTCCAGGTATTCATTCAGTATTTCCTGTGCACTTACGAAGTGCCAGGGTATGGGGTGCTCAGATTTTAGAGCTGAGAAAAGCAGAGGCCCTGCCCCCACACGACCACGTAATTCTAAGACAATGTGATCCAATTCCACGTACGAAGATATTAGCTCAGCCTCAACCCTGGGAATTTAGATAGAAACACCAGGAGGAGCCCCTCCGGCTGGAACTTAAAGGAGGAGTAAGACTGTTCTAGGCAGAGCCTGAGCAAAGTCTCAGTTGTGAATGTGTGTAGACTGCATGTGGCCTCATGGTTAGAAGTGTGGGCTCTGGAGCCAGATCATCTAGGTTTGAATCCTGACTCGGCTGCTTCCTGGCTATGAGACCTTGAGCAATTTACTGAATCTCTCTGTGTCTCAGTTTTCTCATCAGGAAAATGGGGATGATCATGATACTTACCTCATAGGGTTGCTAGTGATGATTAACTAAGTGAACCCATAAAAAGCACTTAAAAGAGTATCTGCCTACTAATTACCGCACAATAAATATTAGTGATGACGGTGTCGACTGTAATGATGACGGTGGTGACAGAGTGATGGGTGTGTGGCTGCTAAGTTATGAAATTCCTGGCTTCCTGATCTGTCCCCACCGCTAAACAGATCGCCTGAACCCAGCACAAGGCGTGGGGCAGCAACCGTTTGGGGGCTGAATAAATGAACGAACGGCTGAGAAGAACCTTGGAGTTAGAGCCAGACCTGTTGGATCACAGGAGGGGTCTGGGGTCTGGCTGGGGAAACCCATGTCATTCACTGGTTCTCCTCCACATGCACCATCTTGTCCCAGAGCTCCACCCTGCTCCTTCGTCTTCATCAAAGGGAAGCTTGGGGACAAATTTTGGGGAGAGGGGGAGCGGTTGCATGTAATTTATGCTGTGTTTATTTTTTTCTCCCCCGTCTCCTCACAGGAAAGAACAGCTGGATGCAGCAGCCAGGTATGTTTGTGATTATGAAGCCTCTTCTTCCCACCACTGTGTCGGGACAGAGGGTCCAGTTGTGTATACTGTAGGGCCCCTGGGCAGTCACGCTGGTCGTGAGATAGAGTTTTGGGGTTCACTGCTGTTGCTGGCCGCCATTTTCCTCTGCCAATTTCATGTTAATTTACTCAAGAACAACTTAGTTGTGATCATAGCAGCAGCCACATTTTGAGGGTTTCTCCTCTGTGCCTGGAGTCCTGCATGTGTTATCTCATGTGGTCCTCACATCCACAGTGAAAGATCGACTCTCGTGTCTTCATTTATGGATTGAGGAGACTGGGGCTCAGAGACGTTGAGTTACTCCGCCTGGGTGACTGGGGCTCAGAGACGTTGAGTTACTCCGCCTGGGTCACACAGCTACTGAGGAGCAAGACCAAAATTCAAACTCAGGTCTGAGCATTAAGACCGTGTTATTTCCATTATATCTTGCTTCGTTTGCTTCTTGGGCTCACAGATGGTTCTTCGAAAAGTGAATCAAGACTGTAATTCATGATCCCCAGTAAACCATGCTCACCACAGGCTGCTGCAGAAGCAGGTTGAGCTTCTGCGTGAGTCCTCTCTCCTCCTTTTGGTTCCATCTAGAGAAGATGTCACAGTATCAGGGAAACTATGGACCCTGCTCGAGATTGTAAAGGAAGACCATCTCTCGCAAACAGTTTAACTGTTTGTATACAAGTCATCCCTCTATATCCACAGGGGATTGTTTCCAGGACCCTCAAGGATACCAAAATCCGCAGATGCTCAAGTCCCTTATATAAAATGCCAGAGTATTTGCATATAACCTATGCGCATCCTTCTGTGCACTTTAAATCATCTCTAGATTAGTTGTGATACCTAATACAACGCAAGTGCTATATCAATAGTTGTAAACACAACATAAATGCTCTGTAAATAGTTCCCCGTATGTGGCAAATTCAACTTTTGTGTTTTGAAACTTTCTGAAAATTTTTTTTCGAATTTTTTTTTTTTTTTTTTTGCGGTACGCGGGCCTCTCACTGCTGCGGCCCCTCCCGTTGCGGAGCACAGGCTCCGGACGCGCAGGCCCAGCGGCCATGGCTCACGGGCCCAGCCGCTCCGCGGCACGTGGGATCCTCCCGGACCGGGGCGAGCACAGGCTCCGGACGCGCAGGCCCAGCGGCCATGGCTCACGGGCCCAGCCGCTCCGCGGCATGCGGGATCCTCCCGGACCGGGGCGCGAACCCGGTTCCCCTGCATCGGCAGGCAGACTCGCAACCACTGCGCCACCAGGGAAGCCCTTTTTCGAATATTTTTGATCCTCACTTGGCTGAACCTGTGAATGCGGAACCTGCAGATATGGAAAGCCACCTGTATTTATAAATAGAAATAATTATAAATGTAAATATACATTATATATATAACATAGATTTAAAGTATTATCGTTGACAAACTACTTGTAAAGCCTCTCAGTCAATCTCCTGGACGCCAACTCAGCTGTTGTCCTGCTAGAGCTGCCAGATTGGGCAGAGGAGGTGGTGGGGCCCTGGACCATCTGTATGGGAACCACTTAATCCTGCCTGGAAGGAACAGACAGCACCAGTTAACTCACAGACAGAGACACAGTTTGGACTCTCTCCCTCCATTATGCAGACTTTCAAATGGAAGGAGCATTTCTTGCTTGGAACCAGTCCGGACTCTAGGGGGCATTTGGGGAGATTGTAAAGGAGGGCTGACCACTGACAATGACAGCGTCGGGAGACATGTGCTGGAGGACCTGCAGCAGCTCATGTCTCACAGAGGCAGAGCAGGAAGACGCCTCAGAGATCCTCCTCTGGATGCTTTTACAGAAATGAGTCCCCCCAAGAGGGCAGGCTCACCCCAAGTTACAGAAATCATGAGCTCGAGGGGTTACATGATCTCAGGACTCCCCATGGAGTTCTCTTTCCCCCTCATCTCATGACTAATGGGGTTTTAAATCATGCAGGTGTTGACACTGCAAGTGAATTACTGCGTTGACCTTTATATCCTTTTCTGTGGAGACACAAACAGAATTTAGCCAAATTGGAATGTATGTGCAAAATACCGCTGTGCACTGGACTAGGCACTTTGGTTTAATTTGGGCTTAGATAGATGCATTTTGCAGCTTTGCTGGGCATGCTTCTCCAGTTATTGAAAATGGGCTCTCTGAAATCTGCTCATCAACTTAGTCATGCCTCTGTCAAGAACTCTCCACTCTGGGGCTTCCCTGGTGGCGCAGTGGTTGAGAGTCCGCCTGCCGATGCAGGGGACACGGGTTCGCGCCCCGGTCTGGGAAGATCCCACATGCCGCGGAGCGGCTGGGCCCGTGAGCCATGGCCGCTGAGCCTGCGCGTCCGGAGCCTGTGCTCCGCAACGGGAGAGGCTACAATAGTGAGAGGCCTGCATACCGCAAAAAAAAAAAAAATGTTCATTAAATGTTGTTATTAAATGAGTTCTTAGAATACTTGTCTTCTCTTTTTCATAGCTTCCCTGGTGGCGCAGTGGTTGAGAGTCCGCCTGCCGATGCAGGGGACACGGGTTCGCGCCCCGGTCTGGGAAGATCCCACATGCCGCGGAGCGGCTGGGCCCGTGAGCCATGGCCGCTGAGCCTGCGCGTCCGGAGCCTGTGCTCCGCAACGGGAGAGGCTACAATAATGAGAGGACCGCGTACCGCAAAAAAAAAAAAAAAAAAAAAAAAAGAACTCTCCACTCTGCCAGGGGTACATACAGAGGGAAAGTACATTCCATGATTTCTTGGGGTTAGAGTCGCTGGGTGTTTTCTGGCTCATCCTCTTCAAGAAGAGCTAGGTCAGTTACATAAGCCACTCAGCCTCCCTCATCCAGGCTCAGGGTGCAGCACTTTTGATTTGAACAACAAATAGGTTTGGCTGATGGATTAGCAGGTGCGATGGCAGGTGTGATTGTAGCCGTGAAGCTTGGAGGTGGTGCCGGAGATCTGGAGGAAGGATGGGTGAATGGTCGACAGAGGAATCAATTCTTTTATCGAAGAAGGCAGGGAGCAAGGAGACCAGAGAATGGTCAGCAATGTACGTGTACATTAGATGAATACTTACTGGTATACCATTAGCTTCTTCAACAGGCTGCCAGCTAACTGGTGTTTCTATCTTACTTTATTATTATTTCTAAATAGCCAGAATCAGATTTGGAGTTCATCTTTTTGACACCGTCTAACACAGGTGGCCCACACATCTGTTTGTCAGCCCAAGGAAAGAGTTATATTCTCTTTAACTTAACGGCTCCTGGTTCTCTGTTGGGATAAGAAAAGGAACATTTTAGTCAGCTTGTTGGAAAGAGCTCATGCCTGTAGTTTCTTATAAAGCTAGTGCGTGTTCCCACCACCCCCGCAAAGGGTCAAGAGAGCTGAGCTTCTTTGGTCCCAAGGATGGGACTGTCTTGACTGATTTGCTTTTATGCAGGCTTGTTTGAGGAACAGAAGCCCCCTGACTTCCTACAATGGCTGGGAGGTTGGCTTTGATGACTGTATGCTTCCTTCTCGGGATCTATAATTCTGAGAAGGAAGAGAGCCAACTTCCGTTGTGGGCTTGGTAGGGGCTGAGCACTTTCCATAGATCGTCTTAATTATTCTTGTAAAGATGGAGACAGTTGACAACCCACTGCCTCACCCCTTCTCACCTAGTTTAGATGCCCCACTCATGGTGCCCTTAAGTAGGACTCAGCACTTCCCCTAAGGAAGCGTTTACTTTATTTTTTTTTTATAAATTTATTTATTTATTTATCTCTGGCTGCGTTGGGTCTTCGTTGCTACGTGCGGGCTTTTCTCTAGTTGTGGCACGCGGGGGCTGTTCTTCGTTGCAGTGGGCGGCTTCTCATTGCGGTGGCTTCTCTTGTTGTGGAGCACGGGCTCCAGGCGCGTGGGCTTCAGTAGTTGTGGCTCGTGGGCTCAGTAGTTGTGGCACACGGGCTTAGTTGCTCCGTGGCATGCGGGATCTTCCCCGACCAGGGCTTGAACCCGTGTCCCCTGTGTTGGCAGGTGGGTCCTTAACCACTGCACCACCAGGGACATCCCACATTTACTTTATATACAGTCAAAACTTTTAGAATTCCCTTTTCCTCTCTACCCCATGAGTTTGATAGGGCTAACACTGTGCCTGAGATGTAGGATGTACTCCATAAATTTGCTGAATGTATAAATAAATGATTTAATGAAAGAGCTATTATACAATCATTTTCCTTCGGAGGAAATTGAGCTCAAGGGTTTCTGTAACTTACACCTAAGCCAAGGACAGAAATAGCCAAGATGAGGATTTCCGATATAGGTCTGTCTGACCGTATCAGACCACACAGGCTGAGTCCCACCACAGCACAGGTGGCCATCATGCCCTCTTTGTCCTCCGGGAGGAAAGAGTGAGGTCAGTTAATCTAGCAGACTCTTGATCCTGGCACTCTCTCTCGGCCAGGAACTCTTACCTCTTTGTTCCACTGGCTCCTTCACTTCATTTGAGACTCTGCCAAGTGTCACCTCCTGAAATAGACCCTCCTTGCCTCTCCACCACACCCCAGTCTCTACCCCTTGACCCTGCTTCAGTTTCCTTGTTAGCACTGATGGTTACCTAATAGATGATGCATTTGTTTCTTGTCTGCCTTCTCCACTAGATCAAATGCCTCCAAGGGACTAGACTCTGTCTGTTTTGCTCACTGCTTTTCTCCAGCACCCGAAACAGTGCCTAGAACAGAACCTGGCATGTGGTTGGCTTTACGTAGATATTAATTTACTGAAAAAGTGGGTGGATGGATAAATGGATGGATGGATGGATGGGCAAACCCTTTATTCCCCAAGTGTCAGAAACCCAACTTAAAGTACCTTGGACTCAGAAGGAAATACAGTGGCTTTCATAGTCACCCATCAGCGAGGATGGGAACCCCTGGGCGGGAAACAAGGAACAGGACCCTTCCAGAATCTCTCTCTTCAACTCGTCTCTGCTTCTCTTTTTGGTTCCGCTGTCTCAGCTGACTTTCTCCATACTGATAAGACTGTGGATGTTAGCAGCCCCAGAATCACATATTTTTTTCCTCTTTCTTCTGTCCACCTGTTCTTCACCCAAGTCTAGTTTGAAAGATCCCAGGGAAGCATTTAGATTGGCCCAATTTGGGTCACATGGTCACACCTTGGTCTCTGTGGCTCAGAGAGTAAGGGGTTAGTAACAGTGTCCAAACTCTAGGTCATGTTTCCACCAGTTAGGGTGGGTGGGTGTAGGTTCAAGGTACTGTGCTTGGCAGCCCCCATCAGAGTCACTTGGTTGAAGTTGGGAGATCTGTTCTCCAATAGAATAGAGTTCTTTTTCCCAGAGAATAGGGGGTGACACGTAGAGCAGACAAACATGATAGATGCCCATGACAGGCATAAATTCTACTCATAACTTTTCAAATTCCTAAAAATAATATTGCATTAAAGAACATCAACACTAAAACATACTGAGCCTCGTTTATTTTATAGAATATACCAGAGAAGACTTCGGTATTTTGTGTTAGGGATGTCATTTTGAACATCAGTTATAACTATTCAGTAGACGTGCAGCAGTGCTGATAATTAGGTTTTTCAAAGAAACCAGCATTATTTTTTTTAACATCTTTATTGGAGTATAATTGCTTTGCAATGGTGTGTTAGTTTCTGCTTTATAACAAAGTGAATCAGCTATACATACAAGCAGCTTATGCAGCTCAATATCAAAAAAACAACCCAATCCAAAAATGGGCAGAGGACCTAAATAGACATTTCTCCAAAGAAGACATACAGATGGCCAAGAAGCACATGAAAAGATGTTCAACATCACTAATCATTGGAGAAATGCAAATCAAAACTACAATGAGGTATCACCTCACACCGGTCAGAATGGCCATCATCAAAAAATCTACGAACAATAAAT
>NC_041228.1:8555342-8623242 GCF_002837175.3 Physeter macrocephalus
GCTGTGGCCTCTCCCGTTGCGGAGCACAGGCTCCGGACGCGCAGGCCCAGCGGCCATGGCTCACGGGCCCAGCCGCTCCGTGGCGTGTGGGATCTTCCCAGACCGGGGCGCGAACCCGGTTCCCCTGCATCGGCAGGCGGACGCGCAACCACTGCGCCACCAGGGAAGCCCGAAACCAGCATTTTTTGAATTTGCAGAACAGGTAGCTGTGTTGACGGTAACTGCTTGCCTGGGCCCAATGGCTCACTTTGTGTTTTCAAACGATTCACTGTGAACAGCAGCCTTCAGGTTTCTTCTCCTCTGTATCGGTCTTTGGAGAGGGAAGAAATTTGTCCCATGCATCTTTATCTCCTATCTCATTATTATGTCCTTCCCATTGCAAACCTGTCAACCTTAGTAAGGATCATTCTTTGGATCAAAGAATTCAAGTTATGATAACCTTTACTTATAAAGAATGCCTACTGTTTGCCAGCTACAGTTCTAAGCACATCTAGCCCCTCCTAGCCACCCCAGAAGGTAGGTAGTATTTTTAATCCCCATTTTACAGATGAGAAAACTGAGGTTCAAAGAGGTAAGTGACTTGCACAAGGTCATACAGCTAATAAAGTAGCAAGAGCTGGACTTGGATCCAGCTGGTCTGGCTCCATAGTTGGAGCTGGTTGGACCGGCTCCAACTCTGCTGGTCTCCACAGTTGTTGGGAACAGTCATAGAATCAGTCACTGCAGGTGTCCCCTTTTGTGTGTTGTTTTCTTCTACGCTTTCTTGGCTCACATAGCTGGAGTCCCAGCCATGCGAGGGGGCTGTGCAGGCAGGGAAAGGCACAGACCCAGAGTCTTCTACGGCATCAAGGAGTGTTTAGTCAGACCTTGTAATTCACATTTTTCCTTCTCCCTGTGACGTCAGCCATATGAATTTCATCTCACAGTGTGATGGATGATGTTGGCAATAAATCTTCCATGCCCTAGAATCCATGACTACTAAAGGTGTACAAGAATTTAGAGATCAATTAATCTAATCCCCCAGTTTTACTGATGAGAAAATTATTTACCCAGAGCAAAATAAGAGCCTTGGACCCAATCCCATAGCTATATGTATTTTCTCCTGCCATCCAGACCCTGCAGCACTGCTCCCAGGCTACAGAGTAACAGATTTGGACCAGTTTTAATCTCAGAGTGATCCCTGGCATGTCCTAAGGACTTAGTCTCCATTTTTTTTTAATATTGGGGGTTGCCTATTTATAACACCCCTTTCTCTCTGAATTATGAACTAATTGAGACATAGACAGAGGAGACAGGAAAGGATCGAAATACGGGCTACATTTGCTGGATGAAGCAGGATTGGCCCTGGGGCAGCAGTGAGCTTTGTAACACTTCACGGTAAGTCTGGCCTTGGGACCAGCACATGCTCAGAGCAGAGACTCTCCCAGCCAGCCACCTGGGGCCATGGCCTATCTGACCCTGTGGGTCACTGAGAGCAGGAGAGAGAGACCATTCTCTCCTTGACCTTGAATACGGTGCTGCCCTTTCGTATGGAAGCCTACCCAACCAAGAAAATGGACCCAGCGGCGATTACACACTCAGTGTGACCCGATCAGATAACTCATCTCCTGCCGTGGGGAAAAGCCAGTAGAAGGCTAGAGGTTTACTAGTTCTTCTAAGAGTGTGGAAATTCCATTTTTATGATGTTGCCAAAATACAGGAAAGGGTGGTTCCCCCTACCCTTCATGTAGTCTCCTCACTACCCATGAGCACGTCATCCCTTAGCACACGAGGATGTGTCACGGTCCCTGACTTGGCTCCATCCGTCTGAAAACAGTGCATGTGTATCTACTAAGCCCTCATTGTCTGCTGTGTTAGTTTCCTCCCACGGCGCCACAGCAAATTATCACAAGCTGGGTGGCTGAAATCAACAGAAAGGTATTCTCTCACTGTTCTGGCGGCTGGACGTCCAAACTTAAAGTGTCATCAGGCCGTACTCCTCGAAGGCTCTGGGGAGAATCCTTCCTTGCTTTTTCCTCACGTGTGGTGGTTGCTGGTACTCCTTGGCATCCCTTGACCTTGTAACCCATCACCTCCATTCTCTGCCTCCATCTACACATACGTTTCTTCCTTCTGGGTATATTCATGTCTCTGTATCCAAACCTCCCTCTCCTTTCACTTACAAAGACATTACTCATTGAATTAAGTGCCCACCCTCCTCCAGCAGGAGTTTATCTTAACTGAGTACATCGGCCAAGACTCTATTTCCAAGTAAGGTCACAGTCACAGGTATCAGATGAGGGCTTGAACATAGCTTTTGCAGGGGGACATTCAACTCTCTACATTTGCAAAAGGTAAATGTGATGGGTCTGCATGTGGTGGGAAGCTGTCTGAGCAGACCTAGGATATGTGATTTTGAGATGGACGTTTATGAGAGCTATATTTCAGTGTCCCCCATGCAGATGAAGGTGCCGGGGCTCAGCAAGGGGAAACAACCTGCACAGGGGCTGAGATCTGATCCTGTGCGCCTGGCTCCCTCCAGATCTGTGGTCCGCTCTCCTCTTAAACAAGGGACCAGAAATAACCAGGTGGTAGAATTAGGAGATAGTCATAGCAATAGGGGCTGAGACAGAGACTCCAGAGTTAGACTATCAGACTTCAAAAACTGGCTGCTCTGCTTATTAGCTGTGTGATCTTGCGCAACTTACGCAACCTCTCTGTGTCCTCATGTCCTTATATGTGGAAGGGGATAATAATAGTACTAACCTCATAGGCTGCTCGGAATGACGCCTGTGGTCCAGCAGAAGTACATGCTCACCAGAGATTACTCTTGCTCATTTGGTATATTATTCATCCATGAGATTTGGAAACATGGGAAAAATAATTCTTTCAGGAAACCAACACAGAAAACCATACAGCTCCTCCCTCTTGCATCAATGTGTGAGTCCGCGCGTCCTCGGAGCACCAGCTGCAAGTGTTCTGGAATCGTGCTCATAGATCCCCAGACAAACTGGATCAGAGGAAACAAATAGATCCTTGAGCTCAGCAGAGCTGACTTTGCAAACCTGTCCAGATGAGAGTGAACCAGATCAATATATCAGGGTTATTTTTAAATCACAATGTTCTTCCTACAGCCCAGGAGGCAGTCCTATCATGACCCTACCTCCTGGTCCCTGCTTTATCCACCGTTTTCCTTCCTCAGCCCAGACAGTCCGTTAGGAACCACCAGCCCCCTGGCCCTTGGCTGCCTCATCGCTAGAAGGCAGAAGTCGGACCAAGGGATTCCTAAGCCACTTCCTGTGTGTTGTGAGTTTGTGGCCACAGAAGCAGAACTGGTCCCGCATTGTTTTGCCACATTAGATAATGTGAGTTACAGGCCACTTGGAAGATTTTTTGACAGTATGATTGGGCACATTGCCAAACCTTTGTGCCTCAGTTTTCTCATCTATATAATGGTCATAGTAAGAATACCTACCTCCTAGGGCTATTGTAAGGATTAGGTGTGAATAGAGCCTTAACCTGGCAAATACTACATAAGGTTTGCTTTTATTATTATTATTACTGTCATTATCCTGATTGACACCCACATTTCTGGGTTTTCTTTGCCGAGGATCTTTTCCACATGCTGTGAGGCCAGCTTAGGAGTCAGATCAGCATAGGTTTGAATCTTAGCTTGGCAATGGTTTTCCCTCCCTCCCTCCCTCCCTCCCTCCCTCCCTTCCTTCCTTCCATAACCCAAACATTAAGAGCCCTGCTTTGCCTCAGGCCCTAGAGGTTCCCAGGGAATTGGGACTCACAGTGTAATGGGGGAGGCACTCGCAGTCTGATGGGGGAGGTGGATATGTCAACCAAAAAAGAACAATGTAGTGTGGAGGGTGCTGGTATGGGGATATTACAGACACAGGAGTACAGAGAAGGAGAGCAGAGGAAGGGAAATCTCAGTTCTACCTGGAACAACACATCAGGAGAGGATCCCTGAGGTGCTTTCCTTTGACTTGACTGTTAAGGGCTGAGTGGCTTTACACGGGGCTGGGGGAGGGATTAGGGCTCTAATTTTGTTCCTTGCCTCCTTCATTCTTTCATCCTTCCAACTAACAAGCACTGAGTCCCTAGGCCTGTAATCTTTTCATGGGCCATCTATTTCTGTATGAGAAATCTCTAGAAACGCCAACTCATTAGGTCAGTAAAGAACAGCACGCAGAACTAACACCCCATTGTAAAGCAATTATACTCCAATAAAGATGTTAGCAAAAAAAAAAAAAAAAAAAAAAGAACAGCATGCAGATGCCCCGAGAAAAATGTGCAAAATGCCTAAATAAATGAGTCTTCATTTCTCTACAGAGGAATTTAATATCGTAGCTAGAAACAAAGGATTTGAGTTCTCCTAGCTCTACCGCGAAGTACCAGGATGCTGACGACCACTCCATTTTCATTGTCATCTAATTCTCAATTAAGATTTCTCATTTTAATGAAAAAGAAACATAGGTGAGATAGCAACTTTCATTCACAGTTTTTTTCTCAGAGAGAAAAACAGGGCACCAAAGCCTCAAAGGTTTGGCACGTGGATGGAGACAGATTTTTATTCTCTCTATGCTTTCTCTGCCTTCTTCAGGGTAGACCAAGGTGCTAAAGGAGCCTTCTAAAAGGGGGCTGCTGATCTTGTGTAGGCTCTACCTTTCCCATGTGTAAAGATGGAAGGAAGAAAGAATGAAAAAGAGAAGGGACAAAATTAGGGCTTTAACTCCCGTAGGTGGGATTGGCTGCCCTGTGCAGGTTACCCAGTTTGTGCTCATTGAGCTGAACAAACAGAACAAGACAGACTGACCATTTCTTCAAAAGACTGTTCTGTTGGCTGCAGTGACACTGTACTCTTGGCTGCAGTGACACCGTACTCTTGGTTTATCCATCATCCAACTATCTATCATCCATCATCCATCCATCATCCGTCCATCTGTCCATCCACCCATCCATCATCCATCATCCATCCATCATCCGTCCATCTGTCCTTCCACCCATCCATCATTTATAATACATCATCCATCAACCATCCATCCATCCACCCATCCATCATCCATCATCCATCCATCATCATCCATCTGTTCATCCATCCATCCACCTATTCAATGAATATTTATTAAGACCCTCCTGTGTACCAGAAGCCCTTTTAGGGAATATAGCTATGAATAAGGAAGATAAGGTCCCCAACTATTTGTTTGACAGGATGCCTCTCAGTCTTCCTAAAAGTAACTTGTCCCATGCTCAAATTTTGTTTTTTTGTTTTTTAAAAAAAACATATTTTTAGCTTATCCAGGACACACATGTCCAACAAAGATGGCATAAGGAGGCAGAGAATATAGTCAAGTTGGTCCCAAGCAAAGTTGTTTACTAAGCACTATTTGCCTCTGATATTTTTTAACCTTACCTATTGGGTTGTCTCCCTTCCAACTTCTCTCTGATATCACAGCCTCACTGACACCTCCTCCCCACGAGCTCATCTTATTCTGTATCCTGGATGGGAAGGGCAAGAATTGTATTTAAATGTACCACTTCTAAGGTTCTCTTTGTATTTTGTTCATATGAACACTTTTATAAGTTCTTAATGTGCAAAAGTGGGCCCAAGAGCTGCGTGTGAGAGTAGAGACAAGAGAGAGTTTAACTGAATTGGAAGTGAGAAGAATCTAGATTGGAAGAGGAGGACTCAACCCTGGAGGGAGTATATAAGGAGGAGAAATGGGAGGGGAGAGGAGGATTCAGAATCCCGCAGGAAGGTATAACCACTGAGAAATTTTCCCAATGGAGAGAGTCTAAATGATTTTTTAATTTTAAGTTTTTTTAAAAAATTTACATGGTTCATTAGTCAAAATAATGTAGAGGCAAACAGTGAAACATCTTAGTACAACTTCCGTCCCTGTCTACCCCATTCCACCCTCCCATCCCCCGATAAATAATCTTTTTCAGTTTTTAGGTATCTTTCCAGTGTTTCTTTAGCACATACAAACCAAAACTTATTTATATTTTTCTACTCCAAATTCCAAAGGTACTTTAAGAGTGATGTCTAATATTCAACTTAAGTTGTTTGAGTTGTGAGGCAAATCCTCACCGTTTACTAAAATCCGCTTCGCACCACAGTCTCGTATCAGGTGTGTATGTGTGTGAAGACGAGGGACTGCCAAACTCAACTTCCGATTTCTTCTCCAAACCAGTTTTGCTCCTTTTTCTCAACTGAATAAAAAATGGCATCACTGTAAAAAAAAAAAATGGTGTCCCCACCCACCCATTTGTGTAGCCAGAAACCCAGGAGTGGTGCCTTACCCGTCCCTTTCCCTCATGGCCACATAGAATCCATCAAGGAAGACTGTTGTGGTTCTTCTCCAAAATAAATGTCCAAGCGCGGGTCTCCTCCTTCCCACTGCAGTCACGCACGTCCAAGCCACCAGCTTAGAAGACTTCAGCGGCATCTTCTTCGGTCTTTCGTTTGTTCCTTGCTTTCCTCCAATCCATTCTCCGTGGAGCAGCCACGGTGTTCCTTTTTAAAAAAAAAAAATTTTATTTGGTAACATACGCATAAAACTTACTGTCTTAACCATATTTAAACGTACATCTCAGTACTGTTAAATATATTTATATTGTTGTGCAACCAATCTCCTGAACTTCTTTGTCGTATAAAACTGAAACTCTGCGCCCATTAAACACCAGCTCCTCCTCATTTCCTCCTCCCTCCAGCCCCTGAAAACCACCATTCAACTTCCTGTTTCTGCAGGTTTGGCTACTTTAGACACCTCATATGAGTGTAATCATACAGCATTTGTCTTTTTGTGACTGGCTTATTTCACTGAGCATGATATCCTCAAGGGTCATCCACGTTGTAGCACGTGTCAGAATTTCCTTCCTTTTTAAGGCCCCATCGTATGTTTATACTGCATTTTGTTTATTCATTCATTCTTCCATCCACGGACATTTGGGTGGTTTCTCCCTTTTGGCTATCGTGAACAGTGCTGCTATGAACATGTGAATTCTTCTTAAAAGCAAAGTTGATATCCTCTTTCCATCTTAAAACTCTTTGGGTGTCTCCAGGTAGACCTGGAACAAAGTAGAAATTCCTATTTTCCTCTTCCTATTTTCGAATTCGATTTCTAAAAATCCCTGACCGACCTGGCCTCTGATCCCATCTTGCCCTTTGTCCCCCACTCACGTATTCTTGGTCACGTGCGCTCCCTTCAGTGGCACAAACCGGTCCTCACGCCCTTTGCACCCACGTGCGAGTCTTCTGCCTGGAGAGCTCTCACCTCCTCTCCTTTGAAGTCTTGCTTCTTCTTGCTCTTCCGGTCTTAGCTTCCATGTCTGAAGCACCATCATTTTGAACCTGGACCACTGAGACTGGTTCTCTAATTGTTCTTCCCATCCGCCCCAGAGGCCTTCCTTGACCACCCTACCTAAGGTGACCGCCTGATACTCTCCGTTACTGCACTCTCTTTGTTTCCTGGTGTTGACTGAAAAAAATGCACAACCTAAAAGTTGAGAATCGCTTTTTATTCGGCAGACTTTCTGAGGACTTCAGCCCTGGACGCAGCCTCTCAGATCGCTCTGAGGGACCGTTCCAGAGAGCATCCAGCATATATAGGAGTTTCTGCCCCAAAGACCAGGTGGTCAGAACATCGAAAGTTTACTGTTCATTAAAGAAAACCAGGTATCTCAGGTTAAGGAATTTAGCGCTTTTCTATGTACGGGAAGATGCAAAAGTCTGGGCTCACTGAAATCATTCCATTGATGTGCCCCTCAGCTCTCTAGGGCCGGTATGTGGTGCTTTCTCATCCTGAGTCCCCTCTGAGTACACCTTGGAGGGCACGGTGTTTCTCTCCTGAGGTCCCTCAGTGTTCACCTTTGGGGCAGCTGTAATGTGATAGCTTGATGGCTGCAACATCCTTTGTTTACTGATCTGACAGGCAACATTTTCTTCATTGACACTGGTCAGATTTCCAACAACATATATATCTGTTTGCCTACTGTGTGATTTCTTGACCTTCTTGTAAGCTCACTGGAGGCTGTAAACCATGTCTGTTTTAGTCACAACTATTACCTTAGCAAGTTACCAAGAGCCTAGCATTTTCAAGGTGTAGAACACATTTTTGTGGAATAAATACATAACATTAGCTCTATTTTACAGGTGAAAAAAAAATGGAATCAGAGAGAGTTAATGCCTTACCCAAGTTAAAAAATATTAACTCCTGGGCAGCGATTTGAACCCAGTTCTCTTCCCCCAAAGGCAACACTCTTTCCACTCTACAGCACATCCTTCCTCAGCTGAAGCTGGGCTCATTTTCTTAATCAGAAGGTCCAATATTAGTATTCCTTCCTTCTTTCACCCAACATCATAACAGTGTTTTCAGTGCTTACTATGTGCCAGGCACTGTGTCAGATGCTGGATCATTAGACAAAGTACAGTTTCTGAACAAATAGCTTACGCTTTTGGTTTCTTATGCTCAGCTCCGTTGACTTTTCGGGTGGGATAAGTTTTTGCTGTGGGGCTACCCTGTGTGCATTGTAGGAAGTTTAGCGGCATCCCTGGCCTTGACCCACTAGAAGCCAGTAGCACTCTCCAAGTTATGTCAATCAAGTGCGATTCCAGACATTGCCAAATGTCCACTGGGAGCAAAACGAGAGAGAGAGAGAGAGAGAGTCCCTCGAAAGTCAGAGATTTCATCATGGTGGCCAAGTGCCGTGGTTGAGAAAAGTCTTTAAGAAAGCACAGTGAATGGATATCTAATTGGACCAAGAGTGCAAGTGTGCCTTGGGACTGATATTTAGACGAAGTTTCAGGCAAAAAGTCGGTCTTTTGGATAAAAGAAGGGATGAAGGTTTTCCTAGATACAGGTCACCACTTGTGCCAAGGCTATACAGGTCACCACTTGTGCCAAGGCTGGGAAGTGTGAAATCAGGGAACTGCATGGAGTTTAACACAACTTAAGAGTTCCCTGGGGCAGGAGCCCAGGGCAGGGACTGAACAACTTTGCCAGGAAAGAACAGCCTTGATTTTACTTTTGCCATTCCTAGTCTCTATTTCCAGTTTTCCCAATTCGTGTTTGGAAATCATTTGTCTGCACTTAACAAATCAGGGACGCCGGCTTTCCGAGGGAATCTGATGTCAGCTTCAAGGAGAGCTTTTCTTGCGAGACCTGGCATGGCCTCCAAACACACGGCCTGAATCATGCACTAGAAATCCATACGGAGAAGGGCAGAGATGGGTTTTGAGTTTCAAGGATGAACTTTGCCTTGCATTTGATTATCCTTTGGGGTCTTGGATTTCAGGCAACACAATTAAGAAGTAAGCTGATCACCCACTTTGCTGGAGAAAGAATTCCGTAAGCCTCTTAGGCTCAATGGCCGTAATTCAGAGCGGAGGCTTCTGACTTGTGCCCAACGCATCTGGATTCCTAATGCTGTCAGAATCCATCTCTCATAAAACGATCTCTGTGACCAATGGGGTATTAAGTGAACATAGCCAAAGCAATTCAGACTGTTAGAAGTTGCAGTGAAACATTTAAATATGCCAAACAAGCGAATCCTAAATCCCAACAGAGACAGAACCAAGAGACTTCTTTCATTATCTGATAGTCAGCAGTTATCCTGAGATTTCAAATCAGGACAAAGTGGCTGCCATTACTTTTTTCCTTTTGTCTTGCTTAGTTTAAAATTAAGCTTCTCATACACTTATCTCCTGCCGAGGTCAAGTTCTGTGACAATGGTGAGTGTTTGAGACTAGCATTAAGAAGAAGTACTGTAAAATCATACATAAATCCTGAGAAGTCATCTCAGTTCATTTAAAAAAAAAAAAAAACACTTTTTCGTGGCTCAGGAAATTTTATCCATCTTTTTCACACATGTCATTAGCTTTCTACTGCTTCTGTAGGAAGAGGATTATTTACCGAGATAATGGTGACAGCAGCATTTATTGAAAGCTTCTCACATCCGCATCCCAGACAGTCGGCTAAGCACTTTACACGTATTCCCTCACTTAACCCTTCCACAACCACATGTAACATGGGCTGGTCCTCATCACTGTGCCGTGAAGAAGTTGAGGGCCAGACGGCATGAGTTCTGTGTCCTAGGTTACGTGTTTTTTAGGACGTTTCCCCTCAGGCCAGTTTTGCCCCAAAGTCCTGACCATCAGGCTGTGCTGAGCAAGGCTGTGGGGCGGGTTCAGAGATAACCAGGCAGAGTCCTTTCTTTGCCAGGACTACACAGTCGAGTGGGGCAGGCGGGTGTGGGAATGTACAGCCTCTACCCTGTGTACTAAACACGGAGATGGAGAAAAACACAGCCTGTCTTTGGAGCAGATGGGGAGAACTTAGTTTCCAAGAGGGGACCCGTGGGCAGTTTTAAAGGGCAGCTGGGAATGAGGTCAACTGAGAAGGCAAGAAAGGGCATGGCTGAGTGCACCAAGGCATGCAGGAGGGGACTTAGGGATGGACAAGGGGCTTGGTATGGATGGAATGATGGATCTGCTTGGCGGTATAGCAAGACAGGTAGGCAGGGGCCAGGAAGCAGAGGGCCTGAGAAGTGACTGACCTAAAGTCCCCTTTTTCCTTAGCTCATGGCTAGGAAAGCCTTCTCTGTGTGTTCAGTTGACTTCCTGCCTTGTTCAGTATTTTTAGCCCCTGGACCCTGATTTATTCTCATTAGTCATTTACCTAGTACTGGTCAGGAAACCACTCTGAAAACTTTGACCAGCTCAGGAAAGATGGAGTCATCTGAGTACTGGCATTTCTCTGAATTTACTCTGGGCATGTACATGTATTCATGTAACAATGGCGGGCGAGAGAGAACAGTCCAGAAGGAGTCAGGTGTAACAATGACTCATCCACTTGTTGGTTCATTCATTAATCAAATGCTTCTTAGTGCCTCCTCTATGCCAGGCTGAAGACAAGAAGCATTAGAGACATTATCATATGTAATGCTCCCCAAATCTCTCCTAAGCAAAGTGCTGTTAGGCCCACTTAACAGATGAGGAGCCGGTGCTCAGAGAGCGTAAGGCACCTGCTCGGCACGAGGTGCTCCCACCTCTGCAGCTCCAACGCCAGGACCTCCTCACCACCCCAAGCCACAAAGATGGCAGCAGCTTCTGGCACGAAGCACATGGCTGTCTTAACCAGACGCAGACTTCAGAAATACTCAGTTATCTCAGGCTGATGCAAAGCTGACTTGACCACCCATATTCATATTCATTTGTTCACTCATTTCTCCCACAAGTACGTGCACACCTGCTGGGTACCAAGCCCCGTGTGGGTGATGGGGAGAACGCAGCTGAGCTGCGTGTATTGATGTGTGAAACAAGCACCGGTCTGTACTCTGGTCTGTACCACACAAAAGGACTTCCCTCCTGTGCCCACTCAGGTGAGGGGCAGAGGCTAAGAAACAGGGAGAAATTACTATTTATAGAGCACCTACTGTATCCCAGGCTCCATGCCAAATCCTGGACAGGCATGAGCCCACTGCAACCAAGTGAAGTGGGACATGCTTATCCCTGTTTTAAAGTTGAGGTAACTGAGGCTGGTTAAGGTCACAGATTTGCCCGAGGACACCTAGATGGTTTCTGCACCAGGGCAACTTTCTGTTGGACTCATGAACTGTTTTTTGTGCCAAGAAGACTTTTGGCAGTACGATGAAGTCCAGGGACCCTTTCTCAGAGTAACAACTCTGAATCCATAAATAAAAGGCAGACAGTTACAAAAGAAGCTGAAACTGACTATGTTGAAATGTACTTACCAAAATATTTAAACTTTTGAGACGCGGTCGTAGACGTGCTTCTTTGTGATGAATCTAATGGCATGATGTAGTGGCAGGTTGAATACGACCATAATTTCAAAGCAGTGACGAGCATGGCAATACCTGGAGATAACAGGATATAAAATGACCTGTGATTTCTGTTGTGGAAAGTCACAGGCTATGGCTGGGGCATTGACGATATTACTGGGGTTTATTCATACATTCATAATTGAAAGACATGCTAATTTTCAGTTTGAGATTAGTGAATTAAAATCTAATTAGTAAATTTAAAATGCACTGTTTTTCCCATCCAAGCTCATGGACCTCCCCCAAGGTTCTGTGCATGGCGGGGTGTCTGTGGACACCAGGTTAGGGTACTTGCTTTATGTCATTTATGTCATTCGGTTCTGTTCAAGGAACACTCGACAAAGCTTTGCCTCTGTGAGTCACTATCTGGGCACCACGGAGTGGTACAAGGGAAGTTACTGATGCAGAGGAGATGGGAGTGGAGGAGGAATGACGCTTTGCTGCCTGCTACTACGGGCTGGCATTTTATATCCTGGATCTCGTTTAAGCTGCACTTAAGCATGTGAAGAAACTGAAATTCAGAGAAACGCGCCTGAGGTGTAATAGCTAGTCAGTTGCCGCGCTAGGATCTGAACCAAGCCCTGTCCCATTCCAAGCCGCTCAGTCAGATTGAGCGTTGGAGGCGCGAGTCCCACTCCCCGCGTAGAGGAGGATGTGCGCGTCTTTATGGAGAGGGACGGGAAGTTGCGAAAGCCTGCACTCAAGGAGGAAAATTGTTCACTTTTGCTTATTTTGTAGCCAAAAGCTGGGTCTCTTGGATCGGGTTCGCCTTTCTAATCCTCGTGGTAGCAATACTAAAGGAAAGCTATTTACCCCTCTGAATGTAGATGCCATAGAAGAAAGTCCTTCTAAAGAACCAAAGCCTGTTGGCTCAAACAATAAAGAGCGTTTCCGCACCGCCTTCCGCATGAAAGCGTACGCTTTCTGGCAGAGCTCTGAAGGTAACGCCCTTCCTCTTCCTCACCCTGTCTCCTCCATGTCACCTTCTCCCACCCTCTTCCTTCCTCTCCTCCCTCCCTCCCTCCCCCTCCCTCCCTCCCTCCTTCCCTCCCTCCTTCCTTCCCTCCCTCCCTCCCTCCCTTCCCTGTGGAAGAACCCTGCAGTCTACAAAGTAGCCCTTTCCTACTGCCCTGAATCAGCTTCTCACTTGTCTTATCCTCAGCCCCTGGGCTGTGATAGGTCCCTGCACTCACTCCAAGAGCAGAGGGCCCACGTTAGCTGTTCTCCTGGGCCAGGGTCACCACGTGTGTCTGGACATCGCCTCCAGGGAGCCTTGGGACATACCGCCATGGATCCTAAGGGTGGCCCTGATGAGTGCATTGCCATGGAGGTCACCTTGAAGGATGGAGAGGGGCCAGGTGCAGAGTGATCTGGACACCTGGGGAACTCAGCACCCCCAGGGGTGGGAAGAGGTGTTGGAAAAGTGCCCCGTGGGGGCTGTAGGAGCAATACATCTGTGTGCCCCTTTCACTTACGAAAAGGGAGGATGCGTAGGGCTCAGAAAGTGACCACCCCCCAAGTCAAGGTCGCAAGGATAATGACCGACAGAGCAAGAATCTAAACCCGGTCTGTCTGATAAACACCCACGTGTGTCCCTTTGCTGCCTCCAAAGGGCCACTCCGGAACCCTGGAACTCACATCACCTCCATCCTAGCCTTCTCCCCCAGCAACAGTCCTGACCTACAGGCACCTCTGACTCAGACTTCTGGATAACGGAAGGGAGATGAGGAGAAAGTCTGAATGATGTCACAACTGGAGAACGCGTCGGGGTTTCTGAAACGGGAATGGAGATTCAGGAGGTTGAGTTTGGATGGCTGTGACCGAACCAGGTCCCCGAGCCTTTCCGAGTACTGTGGCCTGCCGTTGATATGTGTCTCCTTCCCTCCCAGATGCCGGGACGGCCGACCCCATAGCAGAAGACAGGGGCTACGGGAATGACTTCCTCATCGAAGACATGATCCCCACCCTGAAGGCCGCCATCCGAGCCGTCAGGTAACGCCCCCTCCTCCTTACCTGTGGGCCTCCCGAGGCCCCAGCTCAGCTCCCACAGGATGCGGTTTTGTAAAGTGCTCTTGGGCTTTGGGAAGGTGGGCAGACGATCCCTCGAGTAACCCCTGAGTCAAGTCCAGAGACTATGTCAATTCTAAGGGAGCGGCTACATTAGCAGGTCATCCTGGGAGACTCTTGCTCTCCGTTTTATAAAAATGCTTCCACAGGCCCCTGACAGTGTTTCCAACTGTCCCCCTCTTGTCTGGCTTCAGCCACCATTTATTTTAAAGGATGTTGGGGAGGCAGGGGTGTATTGACATGGAGTTTTCTTTCATAGGCTTCTTACTCAAAATAGCTTTTTTCTTCCGTCTGTCTTCATCCATCTAGTTCTTTTTTAATTAGCATTTTCAACAAGATCATCAAGGATAGGATTTTTTTTGTCTGCTTCAGACAAGACTGTAATTCACCCTGGCTATTTCTGTTTTGTTTTGAATTCCACAAGGAAATAAAAATATGCTACTACTTCAAGAAAACTTTGACCAGGATATGGGCTTATAAGCACTCCGCCATAGTGGCAGTGAATTCTAGAAACTAAGTCGGAGTCTCTGAGAACGAGTCGTGATATTTTCAGAAGACCCCCAGTCCAACAGATCAGGGGGCACAATAGTTTATAACATGTGGCCCTCAGCAAAGCCGCTGACCTGCTTCCTCATGGTCCCATCCTGTACAATGTCCCAGAAATGAGGCTGGACAAAAACACAGCTACCTGGATTCATAACTGGTTGAATGGTCTTATTCAGAGAAAGCCAGTGAATGAAGAATCTGTGTCAAGCTCGAGGGGGTCTCTGCCGGGATGCTTCATGGTCTGGCTTCTGCCCCAGCCTTTTTAGCATTGTCATTGATGCCTTAGTTCAGGGGTTGACAAGCTTTTTCTGTAAAGAGCCAGGGAGTAAATATGTCAGGATTTATGATCCGTAGGTCTCCGCTGTATTCAGCTTTGATTTTGTAGTGCTTTTAAAAGCAACTGTAAACAGTCTATAAATGAATGACTGGGACTGTGTTCCAACACAACGTTACTTTCGAAAACAGGCAGTGGGTCAGATTTGGCCTGCAAGCCATAGTTCCTGATACCTACCTTAGATGGAGCTATGTAAAGGGCAGGCTTAGAAAATGACATAAAATGGGAAAGGATGGCGAGTTGGATATACAATCAATAGGCAAAAATAGTGTTTAGGGGCTGACGCCATGGGCTGTGACAAACCAAATGAGCCTTGAATGCACCATCAAAAAGACCTGTACATGGGACTTCCCTGGTGATCCAGTGGTAAAGAATCCTCCTTACAGTGCAGGGGACTCAGGTTCGATCCCTGGTCAGGGAACTAAGATCCCACATGCTACTGAGCTCGAGCGAGAAGAGAAAAGAAAGAGAAAACCCGAACGCCACAACTAGAGAGAAACCCGAATGCCACAACTAGAGAGAAACCCGAATGCCACAGCTAGAAGAGAAGAGAAAACCCAAACGCCACAACTAGAGAGAAACCTGTTGCCCCAACGAAAGATCCCTCATGCCTCAACAAAGATCCTGCGTGCCACAGCTAAGACCCGATGCAGCCAAAACATAAAAGACCTGTACAAGTATGAGATGGGAGGACCTGGGAAGCTGTGTTTCCTACCTGGCCTATGATTAAAGGTTTTAATTGACACTATGTTCATCAAGAGTTGACCTCGTGATGGGAATTTCAAGGAGCATTAATCACCTAGGATGACTTTATTGGTTTCCAGGAAGATGGAGGTGAGGGTTCAGCATCTCCAAGCTCTGGGTGCCCCACTTAATTGAGAACCTGAGAAAACTCGGGGAACAGAAGCTAGCTTTTCTCTTCCAGGAGCTCATAAGCCAAAAGACTAAGGAGGCTATTGAGGAAGGGATATGTCAGCTGTCCTCAAATAGAAAGCAGTGTGACACAGGGTTAGGACCGTGAACCTTGTCCGCATACACACCTGGGTTTGAAGGAAACTCTGACGTTATGAGCTAGATGGCCCTGGGAAGATGCTGAAGCTCTCTCGGCCACAGTTGCATCATCTGTGAATTGATCTATTAGCAGCTTGTTAAAAATGCCCTTAGCTCAGTGTCAGGCATGTAATGAATGTGAAATAAATATTAGCTCTCATTGTTACTATGAATGTATTATTCAAATGAGTAAAAGGAGGTAGTCATGAAGGAGAGACGCCAGCCGGCCTAATTCAGTGTGTTTCCAAGAGGTAGAACCAAGACCAAGAGTTGAAACTTCTCATCAAGTTGTTTCTCTTTGGATCTCTTCTCCTCCCCCACCCCAGGGTTTGCTCATCTTGTATCATCATTTCCTTTACTCTCCACTCTTGATGTACAAATGTCTCTACTTTGCCTTGCAGAATTCTACAATTCCGTCTCTATAAAAAAAAATTCAAGGAGACTTTGAGGCCTTATGACGTGAAGGACGTGATTGAGCAGTATTCTGCCGGACATCTTGACATGCTTTCCAGGATAAAGTACCTTCAGACGAGGTGAGACGCACAGCTGGGAGGATGGTGCTCTCCTGACTGCTAAGGGATTAGACAGAGCCAGGTAGACCTTAGAGCTGAGGGTGAAAGGCATTCACTGAGCCACAGTGCAGGGGAGAAATTTTCAGAACAAACATGTTCATCAAACGTGGCTGTCAAGGCCAACCAACACCAGATCAGACAGGCTGGGAAGAATTTCTGTGACATTGACACGGCCAAGATCAACACCCTGATCGGGCCTCAGGGAGAAAAAAGGCATCTGTGCTACTGGCCCCTGACTGTGCTGCTTTGGATGTTGCCGACAAAATTGGGATTACCTAAAATGAGTCCAGTTGACTAATTCTAAATATAAATTTTCACCCAATTAAAAGTTCATCAAGTGTTATTTATGCTAGTGAAAATATGGAAGCAGCATTGATTCCCAATTCCCAATAATTGCCTCCATGTTTGTTAAGCACCTGGGTGCTCTACATTTATGTCTCTAATCCCTTATAACCCCCTAAGTATTGCATTATAGCTGCCATTTTACCAGTGATAAAACTGAAGCTCAGAGGACAATGGATTTGCCCAAAACTACCCAGCCTAGTAGGTGGCAGAGCTGGAAGTCAAACCAGATCCAACTGGTTACAAAACTCCCATTCTCTGTAACATACCACACTGCCTCCGTTCTATAAAGAGTGATTAAGAAAATAATGGTAACCGCTCTCATTAAAAAGTTACGCAGCCATCAAATGACATGTTAAAATTGTATATAGTGAGATAAAAATTTATGTGATTAGTGAATATATATATATGCATAATATGATTACTAATAGTACACTTAGATACTTATATGGACATACGTATGATTATATTTATATATAGTCTACCTAGATCTTGTGATGATATTAACTATGTTATTTATGTACTATGATTACAAAAATGTACACACATAACGTTTATTCAGAAATATACACAACACATACACACTCTCCCTTACAGGAGCCTAAAGAAAAGAAATAAGACTTCCCCCAAGGGGTTACCGTAGCTCTACTGATGTGATGAGTCCATGTGTGACTTTTTTTCTACTTTTTAAATTTATCAAATCTTCAATGAATTGTAAAAATATCCTTTTAAAAAGAAAATCATTTAAAACAACTAAAGGACACTTTGATGTCAAGTCATAGAACTGACATCAGGAAGCCAAAGCCCTGTCTGAGGCTCATTCTCAGACCCGTGTGAGATTTCAAATTGACGTGAGTCGGGCCCTCTCTGGACCTCAGTTTTCTCGTCTGAATATTTCACCATTGGGTTGTCCTGCAGAGTTAACAGGACCATCATGTTGAATGAGTTGGCCATTAACGATGCTGTTGGGTTGGAAGAATGCTTACTTGTGACCTTCCTTTATCCATCAATGGAATACCAACTGTGACGGCCCAGCATAGTGGCGGACACACCATCGGCGCTCAATGCCTGCCGAACAAAAGGAAGCGTGAACAAGTCCTGAGCCTAACGTGCTGTTATTTATGCAAATATGTCTCTCTGAGAGATGGAAGGAGGGAACATGATGTCTAGGACAAACCAGCCTCTAGAGCTATCAGCCCATCTTAATGTGCGTTGAGTGGACCTTTGCACACAGTCGTCACGTTTGGTATTTATCAGGCACATGAGTTTCTGAGTCTTAGCGGGAGGTTGACTGCCTAAGTGGGCCAATCACATACCCCCAGCCATGCTGATACTGCAGGAGGCCAGAGAGAAAGGAAGGGTGATTTAGTACACGGTGGGGTCACTGGAGGAGCGGTTGCGTTTGCAGAGAGACAGAGTGAGGCATGGCTTCTTCTGGGTGCATGGTCTTAGCGGTCCTAGGCCTGTGATAAGCCTTCAAGGCTGCTCCCACACCCTGCCCCTGCCCTAGCCCAGCAACTTGATGAGGGGAGGGGGTGGGGGGGCGTTTGTCTCCTGTTGTGCTCAGGGTGGCGCAGATAGGGAGCTAGTGGCTTGAGCAGAAATGGAAGCAAGGTGTGGGAGCCAGTGTTGGATCCATCCCTCTAATGGTCGGAGAAGCCTGCAAAGCAGCAGAGAAGAGAGGGCACAGCTGAAAACAGAGCCTAGGGTTTAGAAGGAAAAACGCCCTAACTAGATGTTTTGGGTGGAATAAAAGAGCTGGAAGACCAGATAGGCTGTAGCACACATGACATTTCCTGTAAGAAATAACGAGACACAACTGTCACCCTGTCTCAGTGGTTTGGCTGCCTCTCTCCCCTGGGATAGAGAGATGCTCTCGGTACCCCTGGACCGAAAAAAGATAATGATACATTGAGATTATAAATGCTTTCTCTCTTTCTGTCTCTCTGTCTCTCCCTCTCTCTCTCTCTCCCTCTCCTCACCTATTCCTTTCCCTTTCCCCCTTCCTCTCTCTTGTTTCTCTTCTCCTTTATATTCCAAACCCACAGCTGACTACAGAAGGAAGAGAATGAATTGCTTCCTTCTCTTTTCATGTAAAGCTGTTTTTAATTTAATCCCCTCTCTTTGTGTGCTCTCTTTCAGAATAGATATGATTTTCAGCCCTGGACCTCCATCTACTCCAAAACATAAGAAGTCTCAGAAAGGGGCAGCATTCACCTACCCATCCCAGCAATCTCCCAGGTGGGGCCTGTGGTCATGGGCTGACAGGCTGTGTGGTGCCAAAGCCCACAGGGCATCCCCAGATCTCAGCTGGGTTCCTTCACGGTGGGGTGAGGTTGCCACTCCCCTAAAGCAGATGAAGAGAAAGAGTTTGAAGCCTATTCCGGCCTGTGGCCATTTGAGAGGTTTCTGGACAAAAGACTTGCAGCCCCTCCACCCAGGCCCTGTAGGTGACACTGCTTTTTATGGCTATTGAAAATGAAACTAATGGTTTCCTAGTTATAAAATTAGAGGAGACTTATGAGCTTTATTGGAACCGAAAGAATAACGTCATGTTAGCAGAGCCCAAGGCATTCCTGGTCAGCTCTCTCGGCTTTTCCTGCATCGTCACCCGCAGAGCCCAAGAAGGAAATCAGATGTCAGGTCCCTGACAGCATTGTCACAGGTAGAGCTGTGTCCCTCAGCAGAGCAGCTCTGCTCTCCCTCAGAACACGTTTGAGAACTGTCCTTTGCTAGGCCCTCATGAACAAGGAGCCGTCCTTTAGAGCAGCGGTCCCCAACCTTTTTGGCACCAGGGACGGGTGTCACAGAAGACAACTTTTCCACGGACGGGGGGTTGGAGAGGATGGTTTCGGGACGATTCAAACACATTACATTTATCGTGCTCTTTATTTCTGTTCTTATTACATTGTAATATATAATGAAATAATTATACAACTCACCATAAGGCTGACAGGAGACGGAGCTCAGGTGGTGATGCGAGCGATGGGGAGCGGCTGTAAATACCGATGAAGCTTCGCTCGCTCGCCCGCCGCTCACCTCCTGCTGTGCTGCCCGGTTCCTAACGGTAGCGGTCCGTGGCCCGTGGGTTGGGGACCCCTGCTTTAGAAAGTCCACTGCCAAAGAAATGTACAGTTCTTTATTCCCAGGTGTCTTAAAGGCAGGTAACATGAGTGAAGGGAGGTAGGCATAAGAAATATTAGGCACCTTATCACAATAAGCCTCCTTATTATTCAAGAAGGAAGAACGTAAGGAGGATAATGCACAGCAGCTAATCTTTGGCCTCAGTCCTGGGGACAGAATAGCAAGGGGTGAACGTGAGCCATCCCAAGGAGGTAATTGTTACTTTGTTCTGCTGTTGCTAATTTTACCAATGAAGAGCCTCTGTTTCCAGAGAGTCTGATTTCTCGAGAACAGCTGCGCATCCAGATTTGATGTACAATTCCCCATTTTTGAGATGGCTTAAATGTTTAGAACCCTGTGCAAGCCGAGGAAAACACGCGTGGGCTTGGATTCAGCACACAGGCCACCAGTTTTTGACATCTGCTTTAATTCAAGATCGCTCAGCCCCAAGACCAGCCCCTAAGGCCAGGGTCTTAGCAGGAGTCAGTAGCCTAGAGAGAAAAACCAACTGCCTAGAAAGTGCCAGACATGAATGGTTTCAAGCAATAGCTAGGTGCCCTGAAAGGTCTCTTCTACATAGAACAATATTGAAACTAACTGGAATTTAGGCAGATGTGAACTGTGCCTGGTCAAGGAGCAAATGCAGCACACGTCTCAATCCTGTTACCTACGAATATCATCTTTTGCATCATTTTCCAGATTTCACATCTGTTTTCCAGTCTTAACTAAATGAAACAGATGAAATATTGAAACATTGGTCCCCACTGTGTAGAATTTCAGAGATGAGACAACCCCTCCCCCACTCCATCCTCAACCTGTCGTCTGAGACGGAAAGGCCGAGGAACATAATTTAAAGGAATCAAACACTCTGGGCACCGTTATGAACCTTGACACAAAGCTTCCTAAGAGCAGCTTAGTATTCCGCTTCAGGACCTCCCTGGCGGTCCACTGGTTAAACTTCACACTTTCCTGCAGTAAACACGGTAAGCATGAGATGTCCCTGTTGAAGACAGGAAAACGCTGGCCTCTCCTGATGCCCATTTGCCTCCAGAGCTGCGTGGCCTCTTCCAGACTACGTCAGCCTGAACACGAGAAGGATAGTTCCAGGGGCCACAGCCCACCTAGCTGAAGTGACCTTGCAAGGCAAAAACAGATATCACCATCTTACAGCATTATGGGCTCTTTCCTAGGAATGAACCTTATGTGGCCAGGCCATCCACATCCGAAACTGAAGACCAAAGCATGATGGGGAAGTTTGTGAAAGTCGAAAGGCAGGTAGGTCCTTCCTTTCTCTCACCAAAAAACAAGTATGTGAAATTTATTTTCAAACGTCATTTTTTTCATAGGGAGATAACATACTTGAGAATCTACCATTCATAAAAGGATCTGGAAATGAAATCGCCGATTTAGCACTTTACTTCTTGGGTGCTCACATGCAAGTGAATAAATTGTTCTGAGTCTCAGTTTCCTCGTGTGTAGAATGGGGATTTTAATACCTCATAAGGTTGCCATGAGGATTAAATCAATTGATACCTGTAAATTATCTTCAGTAGTAGCTGGCACACAGTAAACACTCCACAAAATGGTAGCTACTGTTACCACGAACTTCCTGGTGTTTAAGGAACGTTGGTGACCTTCTCCGCATTTATTCGTAATCCTCCTTCCCGGAAAGTTTGGGTCAGTGTGTGGCCGGTGTGAAGGGGCCTGGAGGAGGGCAGGCTGTGGGTGGGGTTCATTCAGGGCAGAAAGAAACCCATTCAGTCACAGCACCCTGGGTAGCCCACCTCTCATTTCTGCAGTAAAGCAGCTTATATTTCAGGATCGTTTGCCCAACTTTACACTAGATAAATAGCACTGTCAATTTCCTTTAGGATTCCTATCCATCTTTTTATTTTATTCAGAACCTAAAATTGGATCTGTGCAGAAGAAGCAAGAGAAAATTTGAATGATTATTCTTTTTTGGTATCAGGAATATCCTTTTCCGTCTTAAATTTTTTATTTGTCATCTCAGCTCTTCCATTTACCTGCTCTGTGATGTTTGATGAGTTACTTCATCTCTCTGTGCTTCTATTTCCTCACCTGGAAAATAGAGAGACTAACAGTATCCACCTCAGAGGGCTGTTATGAAAATTAAATAAGTTAATATCTTTAAAGTGCATAGTAACTGCTAGAGAAGTATTAGTTATTGTTAAGGCTTGGGTACCAACTCAGCCATTACCTAGTCCTACGCTTTGTGTCTTCCTCTGTGAGAGAGGATGGTAGACCTGCCTGCAGCGCTTCCTGGTGAGTTATGAACTGTCAGGGAAAGACCATCCCATGCACACATGAATGCACACTTGTGTCTGTGCACTCAAAGATTTTGATACGTTCTCAATTTTGTAGGGAGGGACAGACAGATGCAGCTTATCTCGGTGTATCTTCCACTGGCCTCCAAGACCCCTAGGCAGGGTCTCCAGTTCTGAGAAGCTCAATTCTCGCTAACCACTGCCCTCGTATCTTTGGGGCTTACATCACCAGGTAGGGGAAATGTGCACAAACAGTCTAGATGCTTCTGCAAGGGGATGTTTGCAAATCAAGAACTCCCGCTCCTAGACCCAACGGCAGCAGCAAGGCCACCTCCTCCTCGGGTAAAACTTGTCCTCCACCCATCTCTCTGCTTCCGGCTTTCTGGAAAGTCCTCGCCCTGTGTTTTTTTTTTTTTTTTTTTTAGATTAGCACGAGTCCTTGCACAAGGCCCAAAATCAAGAGGCACGAAATAATTAGCTGTTATGATGATTACGACTTGCAAGAACCCTCTTCCTTTCTGAAAAGTAAATGCTATAGTTTATCCTCCCGACCCATAAAACTACCCGCAGGTCCGGAGAAAGCAGTGATTCACGGTTGCTTGTATTTTCCAGGTGCACGACATGGGGAAGAAGCTGGATTTCCTGGTGGATATGCACATGCAGCACGTGGGGCGGCTGCAGGTGCACGTCGCCCACGTCTGCCCGGGCAAGGGGACCTCTTCGCCAGCGGAGGCGGAGAAGCAGGAGGACCACAGGGGTTCGGATTTGAAAACCATCATCTGTAACTACTCCGAGACCGGCGCCCCCAACGCTCCCTGCGGCTTCCACCAGGTGCCCATTGACAGAGCCGGCCCCGACCCCATGAACCTGTCCCAAGGGGCACCCAGTTCTGCAAAGTTTCACGCCACCCTTTCCTCCTCGGCGACCACCTATGCGGAAAGGCCCACCGTCCTGCCTATCTTGACTCTTCTCGACTCCCGAGGGAGCTACCACTCCCGGGCTGAACTGCCCAGTCCCTGCTCGGACCGGGTCTCCCCCCAGCAGAGACGCAGCATCACCCGGGACAGTGACACGCCCCTGTCCCTGATGTCCGTCAACCACGAGGAGCTGGAACGCTCTCCAAGTGGCTTCAGCATCTCCCAAGACAGAGACGATTATGTGTTTGGCCCGAGCGGGGGGTCGAGCTGGATGAGGGAGAAACGGTACCTCGCCGAGGGTGAGACAGACACGGACACAGACCCCTTCACGCCCAGTGGTTCCATGCCTTTGTCGTCCACGGGGGATGGTATTTCTGATTCGATATGGACCCCTTCCAACAAGCCCACTTAAAAGGGGTCGTGGGCTGGCTCCTCCTTGTAATGTAGACAGACTTTGTATAGCTCACTTGCTCTCACACCCGCCATGTACCTGTGAGATCCCCAGTGGCTGCATCAAACGCGTGCATGTGCGTGGTAGCCCCACCTGGGCTGGGGCTTCTCGTGGCCTTTTTCTTCTCCAGGTCACCACAGTGAAGCCGCTTCCTTTCAAGCATGGTTTGCATGACTTTACACTATATAAATGGTACCGCTAACCTCTTTAGGATACACATTTATCCGCTGTTCTTACTTTGAATCATGACTGGACCGGTACAGGGAGAAATGGCTGATGAGCGTGCTATGTGTCCGTGTGGTTGTCTGGTTTGGGTTTTGGTTGGGTGAGCAGAGAAAGTCGTTTACGTCGTTTCTAGCATCACTGCCCCTTTGTGTAAAACAGTCCAACAATTAACCGTTTTCTAAAGCAAGCAGATAATTCTCTCAACAAAAATACATTGCGTACCAGTGACGTTGCCTTCTGAGCTAAAAACGTGAGGGCGGGAATGAGATAGTCATCACATCCTCAAAACCAAGAATTTAAAACATTATTTTATTAAGGAAAGGCTGGGAAAACCTTCCAAAAGCTCTCAAAGGGACCTCACTGAGTCTGTCATTGTCAACCATCATGCCCCGGTTTCCTCACCTGTGAAGGGTGGTGGCAGGTGTAACATGTCGGATGAGTTGTGACTAGGCAGGGAGAAAACACACACACATGCACATTAAGATTGTTCCCAAATTAGTAGCCAAAGATAACCAAATTTATCAGCAGCGGGGTGCCCCTCAGGGCAGGAGTTCAGTGCCTTCAAAATGAGGTTCCAATTCACATTCTTCCCCGTGATACTTGTATAAAATATCCATCTCAAATAGGAACTAGAGTCAAGAGGGCACACAGAAATTATCCAGTCCACGGCCTTCCTCGTAAAAATGAGAAAGCTTAGGCCCAGGTAAAGACATATGCCCAGGGCCACTCCATTGTTCCCCGGAGAGCTGGGACTCAAAGCCTGGTCAGCTGACTCACCCCAGGCCCCGGTCCCTCCTGCCACACCACTCTGCAGTTTACACAACAGGACCGAGATGCCTGTACTCTGTTGTGTGGAAAGCACTCGTGACACTGTTTATCCAGCGGGAGGAGGATGTCTGCTTTTATTGTAAAACATGTTTGTCGGATGCTCTGCATCTTGGATCCAGAAAAAAGTAATAATACAAGTGAGCTACAACATTCATTAATATGCAAATAGACAAAATTTCCAGAACCATCCATTTTTCCTCCTCTAGTTTTTTTTTTTTTTTTTTTGCGGTACGCGGGCCTCTCACTGTTGTGGCCTCTCCCGTCGCGGAACACAGGCTCCGGACGCGCAGGCTCAGCGGCCATGGCTCACGGGCCCAGCCGCTCCGCGGCACGTGGGAACTTCCCGGACCGGGGCACGAACCCGTGTCGCCTGCATCGGCAGGCGGACGCTCAACCACTGCGCCACCAGGGAAGCCCATCCTCTAGATTTTTTAAACCACACATAGCCGTAAGACTAGCTGAGCTCACTGTCCTACTATATAAGCATTAATATGAAGCAGAAGCCATCCTGCTAGGAGATGTTGCTACTCTCTGAAACACACTGATGGAAAAGGTTTCCGTTAGGCTTGAGGTAATTAGCTAAATGACTACACTGCAGTGTTATTGTCTCACTCTTTTCATACGTCTAAGCCCAGGTTGTGGATGGTTGCCTTGATGACAATCAGGAAGTTTGAAATGGCCTAAGCGAGTGTCTACACCCCACCGATGTTCTCCCTCGCAGTCTTGTCAAAGAGCCATAATGGCTGTGGCAGACGTGATGGTTGATGGTTACGTCGTTACCTAATGCAGGGATCTTGCACTATATTGGAGAGAGGAGCTCCTTCCTCAGAGATTGGTTTCTTTCAAGCTGTGTGTCAACAGGTACCATGTAAAAGGCTCAGAGTACAGTAATAATGAAGGGTCAGCCCCTGACTTTAGGGGCTTACAACCAAAGCCTGAAGTCCTTGGCTTTGTGAATATGGTAAAAAAGGAGCTTTACCTGGAGAGTCCCACGGATGGATGGGTGTTGACTTTGAAGTCCGAGGTAGGAAATACACAAGAGTGCGCACATACATCAGACGTGAAACCCCCTCCCCCATGGTTTGCCATTTGACTTTCTGGCTATCTGAAGGGCAAAGGGCATGTGGTCCTCCTGACCCCCTTCAAGATGGCTGCAAGTGCCACTGGAGGTGATGACCTAAGAAACCTTATGCCCCTTCCTTAGAGTTTGGTTCTTGATTCTGACCTTCCTGGAATCTTTTGTCAAAAATGATTGAGCCATCTAGCATACCAATTATTTTTCTAACTTATTAATATTCTTGCAGAACCTACTGGCCTCAGTATCTTACAAACAGAGGCATTTTCCAAGAACTCAATGGAGTTCCCAGCTGGAAGAGTGAGACTTTCTCATCCTCAGGTTAAAAATAGTTACCATGGCTCCAAAGTTAGAGGATTACCTTAGGTTCTTTTAGTAACTGGTGAAGAACTGGAGTTTGTATTATTTTCCAAACCATAAGAGGACAGTCTAGCTTCCCTGCTGGATCATAAGGCCAGGATGGCAGGGATTGGGTTTGTGTCGATTACATACCTCCAGTGCAGTATGTTGTCTTTATCAGTGTAGACAAAGGCAAGTTACATCTTCATGATTGAATAAATGATAAGAATCTTAAGAGCTGTTCTTTCCCATCTAAGAAAACAAAAAAGAAAGAAAAATCATCTAGAATATTCTGCTTTGATATTCCTTTAAAAAAAACACATTCCAGAAATGCAAACCAAACCTACTCAAGTTGCCTGCCCACAGATGACATCATCAACATGGCTGGCATTGATGAAGTAGAAATTCAGAGTCTGGGATTAAACATAAGTTATTAGGAGAAACTGTGTGTGCTTCCACAAACATCTTTTTGTCAAACAAAAAAAACAGCATGATGAAATAATCCAACAGAATTGGTAAATAACACAGCCCAAGATTATTCTACTTCAGATAAACCAGTGGTTCTGAAGCTTGCCCAGGAAATTGCAATAGTTTCAGCAGAACTCCATGAAATAATGGCAAATGAAGGATGATTTTCTCAAGGAAAACTATGATATATGTATTCAGTCTCTGTGTCACAACATGATATATGCAAAATTGAAGAGGTCGTCTTTTAGCAGGATCAACATTAATGAGGTAAGTACACTTTCCAAATGTTAGGTGAAGGGTGATCCTATTGGGCTGAGAAGAAAATACTTGAGATCAGTTTTGAGTTTTGACTATCAGAGACTAGCACACAAGCAAATACTGAAAGTTTTTTTGTTTTTTTTATTGTGAGAGAAAAAAAAAATCAAATTGAGAAAGTGCTATTCACTAACTGTGTTTGTTCTGGAAACTGAGAGATTAGACTTATTAGACATGGCGTTGATATTATAAAGCTCTAGTTGTCATGAAAACATAGCCAGAAAACCCCAAGGTATATACTGTACATCAAATGAGCTCATTAATCAACAGTATGCATTTAATGCCTATTTTGTGCAAGACGGTTCCTAGACACTGTAAGTTGAAAGAATAATTACTTATAGAAAATGTTAACGTAACAGGAACTACTCATAACTGGCCAAGATCATTGTCATAATTCCATGCCACTCTAATGAGCACGATAAAAATGTTCCTTTGTTTATTCATTTACAAGATTTATTAAGCACCACTGTCTTCTAGGCACTGCACAATGCACCAGAAATTCGGAGATAAGAAAAATACAGACTGCTTTCAAAAAGCTAGGAATCTGGTGGCCTTGAATTATTAAAGGTCCCTTTAAATTATGTCTACCAGAAGTGGAAAGAACCTGATTTCATCCCTGCAGACAACTATACAGACGGAATGCTTCCTAGGTTGGAATCAGTGAGAGACTGAACATGGAAGAAAGTGAAAGCAAAAATTCTGCATCAAAATCGTAATGACCCCATCAGCTCAGGGAAGGCTGATTGGATTGTATGGGGACTTTGAGTCTGGGTTCAATGCTTTAGACATTATAGCTCCAGACAAGCTGTGGAAGAAGGAGTTTCTGGAGTATCTGAGAAGGTTCTTGGAGAAATCAGCTTTCTCTTCCTCTCCAAATCCCTACCATGATTGAGACCAGGCAAGGAGCTGAGCTACTTCCATTTCATTGTGTTGACCAAGAGAAGCTTATAGTAAAGACCAATATACAGCAGCTATTTGAAGAGAAAAGTGTCACTCTGCTTCTGGAAACCTGCACATCAGATTCTCCTGGGGCAAGGGAATAAATGTGTCCAATGTCCTAAGAAGCCAACTGCACTTTGGAAAGTGCACCCCAGGCGTCCTCCAGAAGATGCCCCATAGCTACTCTTCGTTTTCCTTGAATACATATCCAGGGCACCTAGAACCCCAAGGATTATCTTTGCTTTCTGAACCCTCGGCGTCCTGAGGAATCTGCCCATGTCCTCACTTGTCTTTGAAGGCTTGCTTGTTTCAGGATGAACTTTTAAACAGACTGTAAGTCCTTTCTTTGTATTCAAATCTACCCAAAGTTCTTGTGTTACTGATATTACACTATTTAAAACTGAGCCAACAGTCCCCTAAATCAGGTAGCAGGTATCACGATGCCCAGGTCAGAACATGTTAGGAGCCAGCCTATCTGCATAGCTTTAGTGCTTTAGGAAACCAGTAATGAAAAATACCAAAGAGCTCGGAAGGATATAGAGATGCCCTGGATGAAAATTTGAGTTATATTCAAACGTCTTTGGCTTTTCTGATGTGTTTTGATTTTCAAAGACACAATCCATATAGAGAAAGCCCCTACCACAATGACTGCCGTATCCGGGGTACTGTCATTCATGTTCTTGTTTACAGTGTGTATGGACTCCATTGCCTGAGTCTTGGCATTACTCATGAACTCTAAATTTACACTAGAAAATCTTTTTCAGAAAAAGAGTGGTGAAGATACAATCCCAATTTTTACACGACAAAATCAGGCACTTTCACAATTGCTGTTTAAATAAGGACATCTCTAGATGTCCTAGAAACAGAAATGCTTACTTTTTCCATCAAAATAAGGAAGAGCAGGAATGTCGGAATGAGGAGATCAAGACTGTTGGATCCCAGTGGTTGGGCTGTGGCAGTTCCATGGGACACACTGTACCAGATACTGCACCGCTGTCTCGAAGGATGATCTGTAGGAGGTAAAGCCAAATAGAAGGAATCATTAAATATAAAGAAATGAGTGGTTTCAACGAGGAAATTCAACCGTGCCATGATGTCTGTCAGACAGATGCTAGCAATGAGTGGAGAACTTCCAAGAAAGAGTTTAAGTTTGCTGACACTCTCCTCAGGGGGACTTGTTCCCAGCTGTGAATAGCCTCAACTCGGGCATTCCTGCAGGAAGACTGGGACTAGTGTTTTGCTTTATTATCACAGACACAGGGAGGTATAATTTCATAGATTCTTAGATGCTCAGAGCAAGAAGAGACCTTAATCACCCAGACCACCTCTCTTTTTATATCAGGAAGCAGAGGCTCAGAGCAAAGGGAGTCACACTTAGTCGATCAGTGATTAAATGAGTGATTGTGTAGCAGAATCTAGAACTCGGGTCTCCTAACTCCTGGACCAGATGTTGGAGATCAAAAACTGAAATACCCAGTGAGAATAAAGTATTTCTGTTGAGCCCAGGAGATAAGAGAGAACTTCCTGGTCCACTGGAGAAACTGCGAAACCAGACACATGTGTCGGGACATCTTCCCATCTCTGGAATATGATTGATGATCCCATGCCTTGAAAGATGACATCACTCTTTCTTCCAAAATCCTGCTGTGTTCCAAAGCTGTAGACATACCACTGCTGTTGTGTGTGGTTGAGAAAAGGAATGAAGAAGAGCACTCCTCCCCTCCGCTCCCCTGACCTCTCCCCCAAGCTTAGACTGGTTCAGCTCTTTGGCCCATCACTTGGACTCATTCAGCTCCAGAGTGATGCCTCAGGTTATATCCTTACCTATAAGCCAATTTACCAGGATTTCTCCTTGAAAAAACTGTATGGGCTTGATTTTAGGAAATGGGATGTGATTTCTTCGGGGAAGTATATGACCCCAAGTCAGCAGGTCTACTGAAGTTGTCCCTTTGCCCTGGGATCTCTGGGTCCCTCCTGGGCACAGCCTGGCTCCTCCTGCTTTGTCCCAGAGAACGTCTGTCTTGGTCATATCACAGCCAGGTATTCTAGTCTTCACCAAAAGCTACAAAGAAGCAAACAAGATTCAACTGAAGATATCTTATGTTCCCGAAACTAGAAAATTATTTTAGGAAGTCAACAGGCCTCCATTGGCTCACATGAGGATTTCCATAGTTGGTTTCCACTTATATTGTGCTTGGGATAGATCTTCCAGAATTTGGCAGGGCTCCCCTTGTTAAAGCCAGTAGCAGGATGTTCAGTTCTCCTGAGTCAGGAGCTCCTAAGAGATAGAAAGAAAGGTGGTCAAGTTCCTGGATGGTAATAGGTGACCCAGTGACTTTAATGACTGTCATTCTATCAGCCTTCACATAGCACCGTTCTAAGGTTAAAATAAGTTTCAGAGGGAAATAAGTCAAAAATGGGGTCTATGTAAGAATAACCTGAGTGTGACTTATAATGAAGCGGTCAAAAGCCTTGCCCAGGGGTTAGGAATATATTTGTAATTCCTCTTAGACTCGTCAAATGGACTCTACAGTTTGTTGCCTAAGAGTAACGCAGAATGAGAGCATGTTTTCCTTCAGTGTACTATTCTCTTCCTCTGTCCACAAGACTGAGGTCAGGGAAGGGGAGGAGAGCTCGCCCTAAGCTCTCTTTATGAGCAGCATGTGACATCAGAGCTCTCTCTCTCGACTTCATGCAATCCGCATCACAACCCCACTGAGGAGGTATTACTGTTTCCATCTTATAGAAAGCTGAAGCTGAGAGGGGGAAGCCGTTAACCAAAACCCATGTACCTCCAAAGCCCAGTCTTCCTCCCCACCCCAAGGCTCCCAGGTCAGTAGAAATGCTCCCAAATCATGCCTTGTGGGCTTCCACAAAGCCTTGCCCTCCCACACCCCATCACCTTTAAGTAAAATGATCACAGTCCTGTTGGTTCCCTGGAGAGAAGAGTGATTCTTGCATTGACTGTTCCCCTTGCTATTTGGCGGGTCCTGCCTGCTCCTTTGCGTGGTTTCTCGATCCAGCTGTCGGTGGCAGAGAATAATGCCACATAAATTGTCCATCTGGTTCATGTTGGAATCCATCAGCTCTGGGAGTCTGGTGTGGCTACAGGTTATCCCACAAGTGCCCCTTGTTCTTTGCCCCCAAGGATTTCCTTTCATTGTTTTAACCAAACAAGTTCAAATGTCCCTCCTGCCTAGTCTTTTGTCTCTAGACTGTACCTTTATTTCAGAGCTTAGAGATCCGGCAGAAACAGATGAGCCTTCAAAAACATTCTCTGGGAGGCCAAAGGCTCAGAACAGTTGTGTTTCTCTTTCTTGATATGAAAAGATCGAGGTTCCCAGTGGAAGCCAACCTGATCTGATAATTGGGCTCTTCTTTTCCCTCTGAATCCTTTTCCAAGGGAGGGGAGCGCAGCGCCACCCTGCAAAGTTCCTGTGAGAGCTCAGAGTCCAGGTGGGAGGCCAAGTTCCAAGACTGGCAGCCACCTTGTGGTCAAGTGTCAGAGGCTTTGCGGTTGGAGATGTGAGGTAGGCCCTGCCCCATCTTGAAAATCACCTTAGAAAGATGCACCAACTTCATCAGATTTGTCAATCATTCCCTGTTTTAAAGAGGAAAATGCTTTCCACATTGCTTCCAATGGGGTATGGCTATTCTTCTTTTTCTTTTTTCTCTTTGTGATGTGGCAGTGATGCAAAACACCAATCCGAAGAGCAAACCGAGGTTTCCAGTGACATGAATCCGTTGTATCTGATGTTGGATTGCATTTTCTTTAACCCCCTTTTACGGCATAGAGTTCTGGTGCCTTTCGCTCCCTGAATTTGTCTCCATGCTACAGCAGGCTTTCTTCACATTCTGGCTTACATGGGAACACAACTCTTCCACAAGTGGCCTTTAGTGCTCTTTATAATATGATTTCCTGTCATTTTTAAACTGTATGTGTAGTTTATATTCTGGCTCTGTCCAATATTTGAACAACTTTAATAAGTTGATTTCCATATATATTATGCAAACAATTCTTACCTGATTTTTTTATGTTCTATCTTAAAACAAATAAATACCGCACCACTTATTAATAAATAGACATTTCAATGATTGTGTGGCAAAATGTTCTTTGCTTCATTAACAACACAGAATGACAAGGAAAGACAGTTCATTCATTATTAGTTGCGGGCAGGAGGAAAAGGAGGGGATTTGAGTAGGTTTGTAAGAAGTGGTTGAGAGGCAGAGAATAAAGACACAAGAAAGAAAACAGAATTCAATGTTTTCATAGCTACAAAGTGCGGGATGTGGACTGCACAACTCCTTAGAAACAGCCACTCACTATACAGGTTGTAGATGTACAGAGTTCAGTAAAACATTATCTAATCGTTACGGTTTTAAGACATTATTACTCCATTTTTATAGGTGAGAAAATTCAGGCCCAGAAACATAAGAGACCTGCCCAAGGACAGACATTAATAAGTGAACAGTCACAGGTAGGGCCCAGGACCATCCACCCCCAAGACTCATGTTACTTTCTTTGGAGAAGCTTCCCCTCCTAGACCATGTTGGGGGAAAGACCACGTGGGTGACTCAGAGAGAATGTAAGTCAACGGAGAGGAAATTAGTAAAGCTCATATCAGATGGCCTCTCTCTGTTGTCAGTACAGCAGCAAGGGATGTTTTCTCATGAGAAAGAGGGAGTTGGAGCAGGGAACCTTGGGAGAGTTACTTAACCTTCTTCTGTCTTGGTTTATCATCTGTAAAGTGGGGAGAAAAATGTGTGCCTTGAAGGGTCATTATCCTAGCCAAGGATCTGGCACTCAGCGAATGTTCAGTGAATGACAGCTTTTGACTCTATCCTGTACCCACATGCCTGGCTGCCTTAATTTGGGTTTCCGCAAGAATAGAGACAGAATGTTGGATGCAGGTAGTATATTTGGAAAGTGATCCCAGAAAACACAGCTGAGAAAGAGTGGAGAGACTGGAACAGGAAGGGAGAAAAGCCAGTAAAGAATGAGCTAATCCTTGCGGGTAACTGGGCTCAATTCCACCAGGAACCCCCCGAGAGCCCATGTGAAATATACCAGAGAATCATTCCACCTTGGGACAGGCATCTGGGGCATTCATCCACGGAGCCCTGTTCTTCCCTGGTTGAGAGGTGCCCCTGGGATATAAATTCCCTCCTCTGTCAGTTTTCCTGTGCTACAGCTGAGCAAGCTCCCAGGTGCAAAAGTTCTAAGGCAGAGAAGCAGAGAGACGTAGCCAGAGGAGCTGTCTGCCTGCTGTGACCTGTGTACTGTGACCACAGGTGAGCTCACAGCTGAGCAGAGGGAAAGCAGCATGGAACAACATCAGCATCTGGTACATAAGCCCACTGGAAAACCCTACACACACACACACACACACACACAGGGAAGCAAAAAGCCAGCCAAGTTGCCACAAATCACCGTGTAAGTCAAAGGACAAAGTTGGCCAACACTGGGCAAGCTGGTCGTGGTGCCCATGAACTTGTTCATTATTAAAACAGTGCCTGCAACCACTAGGAAGCAGGGTAGAAGGTCTGCTAGAAGATCAGGTCCACATTTGTCATTGTGAAGGCCTGTGGCTGACAGGTGAGATGAGCATCCACTCAGCAAACATATGTCCCTCCCCCAATAAAACATACCCACCTCCGGTCTCAGATGACTGCAAGACAGACAGAAAAAGAGCCTAAAAATTATATCCCTGAGAAAATCCCTTTCCATCTGCACAAATGGAGCAAAAGCCCATTCATAACCTCGCAGATCCTCCTGGGAGCCAGTTACTGTTCCTAACAATGTCAGTTTCCAACAATGAAGCTTTCAACAATGAACAATGTCGGGCATCCAGTTGACCCGAGACCCTGTGGCTTCCCCACACTGAAGACGTGTAAGGTGTCTCCCCTGAGAAGAGTCCAATTGTCCTTGTATCCTGCCTCCACATCAAATATGAAAACATTCCCAGCAATTTATCTTCTGGTTCTGGGCAGGTCAGCCCCAGGGCAGTGGAGGGCAAGTGGACTTAGCAGAGAGAAGCAGAAATGAAATTAGAGAAGTAACAGAGGTCAGGTCACAAACAGCCTCCTGGGTCATGATAAAGACATTTGCTTTTACTCTGAGTCAGACAGGAAGTCATGCAGGGCTTTGAGTAGAGAGGTGAGAAGATCTGATGGATGCTAACAAGGGGTTCTCTAGCTGCCGTATTGAGAATACACTGAAGGAGGCAAAGGCAGAGGCAAGGAGATTAATCAGGAACACTACTGCATTAGCAATAAGCCAGGTGAGAGCCAAGAGTGGCTCGGACCAGGGTGATGGAGGTGGTGAGAAATCTTAATATTTAGAATCTAGATACCTTTTAAGAGTAGAAATGACAGCTATATGTATACATACATCCCCTCCCTCTTGGATCTCCCCCCTCTGCTACCCCTTCCCACCCATACAAGTCACCCCAGAGCACCGAGCTGAGGTCCCTGAGCTATACGCAGGTTCCCACTAGCTATCTGTTTTACACATGGTACTGATTCACTTCATTGTACAGCAGAAACTAACACGACACTGTAAAGCAACTACATCCCAATAAAAATAATTTTAAAAAGGAACCCAGCCACAGACAATTAAAAAAAAAAAGAGTAGAAATGACAGGATTTTCTGATAGATTGAATGTGAGATGTGGAAGAAGGAGAAGAAACCAGGAAGGTTATGCAGTATTTTATTTGAGTACCTGGAAGAATGAAGGTATCATTAATTGAGATGGGAGTAGATTAGGGAAGGGGCAAGTTTTTGCAAAAGGATGTGAAATTGGCTTTTTAAATGTTAAATCTGAGATACATACGAGGCATCTAGTGGAAATGTTCTGTAGATAGTTGAGTGTGGAGTTAAGATTATTTAGGGCTGAAGGTACCTATCTATCTGTCTGCCTGTCTATCTATCTATGGATTTGACAAGTTATAGATAACCTTTAAAACCATGAGACGAGATGCTCTCTGCAAGTGAACAAGTATAGAGAAAAAAGAGGAGACACCTAAGGACTATACCCAGCAACCAAGAGGTCAAGGAGACGAGGAGGAACCAGCAAAAGAGGCTGAGCAAAAGCAATTGATGAAATAGAAGAACATCAGAAGAGTATGGCGTTGGGGGTGCCAAGTGCAGAGCTCATCTCATGGAGCGAGTGACCTATTGCAGGCACGGAGTGCTACTGAGAGGTCGAGGGAGCAGAGCACTTAGCCACGTGGGAGTCATGGAGACCTTGACAAAGGCGGTTTGGGCGGGGTGCTGCTGTGATGCCTGATTGGCGTGGCCTTGAGAGAGAGGAGAGGAGAGGAATTGGGGACATTGAGTAGGGACAACTCATAGTGACCATCTTAAGCATACGGTTCCATGGTATTGAATAAATTCATAACAGTGTGCAACTATCCCTAACTTCCATCTCCATAACTCTTTCCTTCTTGTAAAATTGAAACTCTGCATCACCCATTCAAGAGTAACTCCCCATTCTCCCTTCCCCCACCATCCCTGGCAACTACCATTCTACTTTCTGTCTCTATGATTTTGACTATTAGGTACCTCGTACAAGTGGAAGCCTGCAGCATTTGTCTTTTTGTACCTGCCTTTTTAAGTACAAGGAAAATGAGCCTCAGAGAGGTCAAGCAGTTTGCCCAAGGCCACACAGCTAGCCAGTCACCGAAGCAGAACAAGGGCTGTGGCTTTTGTTCCCTCTGCTTCATCCAGAAATGTTACTATTAGCACAGTAGGTATATTTCACAAGAATCAACCAAAAGTTCAGAAATGCAATCTCTCTAGGCAGACAATAGGTAACAATTCCAAATGTCTACCCTGAACCAGGTGCTGTAAGCCCTTTCCTTATGACCATTCTATCCTTCTGACAGCCTTCTGTGGTGGCTACTATTGCGATCTTCATTTTGTAGATGAGAAAAGTAACTTTGAGGTAACTGATCTCCCTAAACTGAAATGTACAGGCCAGGAGGGCAGGGAGCCTGACTGGCTTATTTGGAGCTGGGTCTCCAGCACCCTGAAAAGGTCTGGCACACAAATGGCTCTCCTATACCATTCCCGTAGACAGTGTTTGGCCCCTGCCTCCTTTTCTGACAATATCCTCACTGTCCCCCACCTCCTGCGTGGGTTCCAGCCGGCCTGAACCATTGTAGGTGCTGGGGATGGAGGATGCTTGAGGTACAAGGGTACCTGCCCTGAAGGTACACACATACACACAACCTACTGAGGGAGACAGACAAGCAAAGAGATCATCCCAACACGGCTCAATAAGACAAATACAAAAATATTACCCTTAATGGGATGGGAGGGTATCAGAGAAGGCTTCCTGGTGACGGGGAGGTCTGAGGTGAGAATAAAAAGGGTGAGGAAAAGTTTGGGGTGTGGGTAGCTGAAGGGAGCATATCACAGCCAAAGAGATCTTCACATGTGGATAATGAAATTCGAATTTATATCATTTTTACACATCATGAAATACTCTTCTTCTTTTGCTTTTTTACAACTGTTTAAAAATGTAGAACCATTTTCGGCTTTATAAGAACAGGCAATGGGGCCAGGCTTGCCCACCCTGCTAAAATTCACGAGCGACCCCTAGCCGGTTCTTCAGAAGACTTCCACCGGCTCACAGGACAGGTGATGCTTGGCTCACAGACCTTTACAGCAGGAAGGGGAAATCATCACCTTGTGATCCTGTTCTGCTCCTTCAATACATGTAATTACTGTCAGAAGAGGTTTTCCATCCCACGCTGAATCAGTGCTTTGTCATTCTGTTCACGGATGCTATTCAGTTCATAGCAAAGGCATTTTTCTCCAATGGAGGTGATCCTGTTTCACCGCTGTGACTTCTTGATAGGATTATTATTCCATTTTTTTCCCCAGAGGACTTAAAGCAAAGTTATCAAGCCTTTCCCCACCTCCACCCTCTGTATCTTTCACTAAGAACTCATATAAACCCCACAGCTCTGACTTAGCTGTTAATCTTTCAGGCTGCTTAAATTCTTTGAAGTCATTTATCCTGCTCCGGAGACAGGTAAGTCACATACCGTAGAGATTTGCAAACTCTTCGGTTCCCTCTACTCCCCAAAGCATGAAGCCAGATAAGAAATGCATCTGCTCTAATTCCCAAACTCTGGGCTCCTGGTTGCCCAATGATGGGAGAGGAGTTTCTATCACCCAATCCCTTACTCTGCACTTAAGCTAAAAGTCACCCCTTGATCACAGTCCATTTCTTTCCATTTTTTCCCTTAAGCTATCGATTAGCATCTTAATGCAGTCCTCAGCTGGGAGGATGGCTTGTCCTCACATCTGTGATAAAGGAAACATGATCTTTAATCCAAAGAATTGGAATGAGAAGAAAAGAATGCCCTGAAAAATGGCTGGCAGCAAGGCAACAGCTCAGAAACTATACCTTCTCAGAGGCCAATCAATCACGGATTTGGGCGGCAAACAGACTGGGATTCCACTCCTGGCTCTTCAGCTGCGTTCCCAGGGGCCGGTTGCTGGTCCGGGCCTTGCTTTCCTCCAACTATAAAATAAGGATGACAACCCCTAGGTAGGGTTACTTCCAGGACCAGCGGATATCATATGTAAAATTCCTGGCACCTCAGATAGTCAAGAAATAATAGATTCTTTGCTTCTTTTTCTGAATGAACTATTTTTGAAAAGCCAGAACCTCCCCTTTCAGTGTCTCCCGGGCAGTGGAGCCGACTGCTGGGGTGTGAAGGCCAGGGCCGTTCCACATCAGTTGAAGGAGCTTGGGCCAGTTGTCTGACAGCCTTAGGACTCTGGGTCCTCCTCACAGAGAGGGAGCTGGTCCTCACTAGGAAGGTTGCTGAGTGCAAGTGTGACTGGGCCCTCTCCAGATTCTTGGATGCAATACCATAGACATGAATGTCACTTCCTCAAGACTCTTAGGTAAGCACAGCTCTCTCTTTTATTTAAAGAGAGAGCTCGTGCACAAGGGAGAAGGTGGAAGAAAGTGCCAGCTCCCTGAGAAGGGGCGAGTTGCTTTTATAACAATAGGGAGGGTTTGTCTCATGATCACTGGTTAATTTCCAGAAATCATCAAACTTCTTTGATCAGCACCAGATGGCTCCATGTGGCTGTCGGGAATAGGGAGTGCTTTGGTGAGGGAAAGGAGTGCATGAGAATTTTCTGCAAGAAAACATCGGAACAGATAAGGTTAAAATTGATAGTTGAGCTTCTTGTCTTGTGGCAACTAGGTATACTCCTTAGTGTAACAGAGATAAAGTTAATCTCGTACTCCTGTGAGCCTGGTTTTTGTCTCTGGGACTCAGGACCCCAGAGCCTTTGCTCTTTAGCTTCCAAGGCCCGTTTGGCCCCAGGTCTTCCCCCAGTCCTTTTTCAAAATGGCTGTACTCTTGTCTTCCTGTCTCAAATGCGCCGTTACAATGTACTGAGAACATGCTGCTCTGACTGTGGCTGGTCCACACGAGATGGACTTCAGTGTGAGTTTTGACCCTGACACTGACATTATCATTATTCTGTATCTGACTGGCCATCTTTCGGCTGCGAAGTCCAGTGAGAAAGGTAGGTTTCCTTGGCAGCCTAGACTAGTCTTTGTTGATTGGTGACTCCCATTAATTGGAAGTAATGTTTAATTAAGGCTCCAGCAGCTTTGTTCTGACCACTCACATTTCCAGCTCCAGGGCTATTGCCGGTCAGACGCAGACAGACTGTGAATTCATTTCACAAGCCTCTTGGGCTGATTCACGGATCATGGACCCCAACGACACTTCTCAGCGCTTCTCCTGCGCGTGTGACTGGACTTCTTACCCTTCCACCCACCAAAATGCTTTGAAATAATCATCAATTCTGTTTGTTTCCAACCTCAGGTACTTTTGTGGCACTCTGGGCTGGTATTTTGAAGGGTGGGAGAACAGAGCAGAACATGGTTAAAAAAAAGGACACAAACTTTAGTATCTGGGAGACCACGGTTCAAACCCCAGTTCTCCCACTTAGAGCCACGTGACCACGAGTAGGGGGCTCTCCCACTGATCCCCGCGGCCCTCTCTTGTATAATTGAAATATCAGTGTCTCTCTCGTGGGATGCTTGAGAAGGCAAAATAACAGAGATAATAGCCCAAAGTAGAAGCTCAATAAATTATCCTGTTGGAGAGGAAAAAAATAACTGTTTCCTCCACCCTCTTAGGTTCAGTATCTGGGGCCCTGCAAATTGAAATGACAAAAAGATTAACAGGAAAAAAGGTTTATTTCATATGCATATGGGATGGGAGCACCACAGAAATAAATGAAAACCTCAAAAAGGTGGTCAGACCCTGAAGCTTCTATATCATTTTAACAGAAGGATATTAAGTTTGTGGGGAAGTGACAAGAAATAAAAAGGGTTTTGAGTTTCTAGGGCGCTAAATCGTGGGAAGGTAAATATATGGGGAAACTAGTGGAAGATAAGGGTTATTTTAGTAAGGTTCGTTTGTGCAGTCCCATCTTGGTGCCAACTTTCCAGTCCCTTCATGGCCGTAAGACTCCCCCGCCCGCCAGGAAGGAGAATTTATGGCAGACCTTGTGCTCTTAGTGAGAGAGAGGAGGCTCCAAGGCTTCTTTCTGCACCTGTTGATTCTCAACGGGCTTTAGATCAAAATAATCCATATGCCAAAGTGGTATATTTGGGGGCAGCATATTTTGACCCCACTGAGTACATTATTATTGTCATCGTATCATTACATGACTAGCTTTTATGCCAGTGTCACTGGCTGTTTATTCAAAAATAGCCATGGGAAACAACAAGGTCCTACTGTATAGCACAGGGAACTATATTCAAACTCCTGTGATAAACCATAATGGAAAAGAATATGTGTATGTATAACTGAATCACTTTGGCATACAGCAGAAATTAACACAATACTGTAAATCAACTATACTTAAAAAAAAAGAATAAAAAAATGGCCATGGGGGGCTTCCCTGGTGGCGCAGTGGTTGAGAGTCCGCCTGCCGATGCAGGGGACGCAGGGTCGTGCCCCGGTCCGGGAGGATCCCACATGCCGCGGAGCGGCTGGGCCCGTGAGCCACGGCCGCTGAGCCTGCGCGTCCGGAGCCTGTGCTCCGCAACGGGAGAGGCCGCGACAGTGAGAGGCCCGCGTACGGCAAAAAAAAAAAAAAAAATTGGCCATGGGAAATGCAGCGAAATAATGACGACTCCGTTTCAGGGGAAATTTTTGGACGTCTGATCCAGTCTTTGTAAAATATAACTTTGAAGATTGTAATTCCATCCATACGGGGATCACTGTTGCTCTTTCTTACTCTTATTAGAGTACCACCATCTTTTTAAGTACCAACACTTTTATTTATTCGTTAAGAATTTACATAGCCTTTGCTCTGCACCATATACCATTCACTGTATTTTATAAATATAACAGCCTTGGGTGAGGAAACTAAGACAGAGAGAGGTTTAATAACTTGCACAGCAGGAGTGACCAAACCAAGGGGCAAAGCCAGGCAGCTGGGCTCCAGGGTCTGTGCTTGTAACACCAATGCCATGAGCTCATCAAAGATTTTTTGAGTGAATGCAGGTTAAGTATCTTGAGCCAGACGGCACTCAAGATGCAAATCAAGCCTGGGAGACCTTAACCCCTGCTCCTCCCTCCCTAGAGTGTCCCACGGTGGCCCAGGCTCTTCAGGGGGACTTTGCCTGCCTATGATGACTGGTGCATGTGCCAAGCACCTATCTGTGCCAGGCACTGGGTTAAGTGCTTTAGATTCATTATCTTAAATCCTCACAAAGACCTTATGAGCTAGGTTCTCTTATCCCCATTTTGCTGAGGAGGAAAACCAAGCTTCAAAGAGTAGACAGATTTATGAGAATAAGAGGACTCCAAGACAGCACCCCCCAGCCTTGTGAGGCCTATCTCTGTCCAGGGTGACATCCAGAAGAAACACCACTTAAGCGTCTACCAATAATTAAAAAGCAATTTAAATGTTTACGAGGATCTTTCAAGAAAATTCCAAAGGTGGTTCTATCCCTAATGGGTAGCAAAACTTCGTAAAATATAATTTTCCATGAAGATGCTCCATTCCTGAGACAATTTTCACCCCGGTGCACTTTCTCTTGACATTTCTCCTCTCCCCCAAGTCACCTTCCACATCTATTCCATTCTCTACCACTGGCAAATGTCTACTCTTCAAATCAAGTCTGCGCAGCCCGTATTAAATGGGTAATACATTAACACCTACGCATCGAGATTGTGTAGTTATGACGTGACAGCGTGCGTCAGGCAGCATTCTGTGTGGTGACTGGCACACAGAAAGCACTCAATACGTTTTCACCATCCTTCCTATTAGTCTCAGCTTTGCGGCTTGTAACTGTCATACTGATTCTGTGCAGCAAACGCCCAGGTGAAAGCCCGGCACACAGTGAGTGCTGCAGTGAAGGAGAGAGAGTGTGAACACTCAGATGTACATGTGTATTAATATTATTTTCTTATTTATAAGCAGCAGTGATGCTGTATTTGAAGGGTATTTTCCATCTACACGGCAGGAAAACCCATGGAAGAGACACTGATTCTCCCTGCATATGCATGCACCCCTCCCATATTCCCAGACTTCCTGCAGTTATTCAGGACCACGTGAGTAATTCTGGTGGAGGCTGTACATGGATGTAAGAGTGTCACTTCCTGCCAGAGCATTTAAGAGTTGGTGCATCCTCCTCCAGGTCCCTCCCTTCCACTGCCGCTATGAGTCACTGACTAAGGAGGCCACGGGGACGGAGAACGACAAGAAGGTGGAACCTCCATTATCCAGGGCCCCTGAGTGAGCGTGAAGAGCAGTTCCCCACCAATAGGCAGACAGTATAGACTGTCAGCAAGAAATCGACTTTTATGGTTGAATTAAGCCAGTGAGATTGCAGAGTTGATTTGTTACCTCAGCATAACCTAACCTATCCTAACTACACAATGGCTTTTATCAACTGTATTTCTAATGACTCCCCATGCAGTATTCTCAAGGATATTCTGGATTACTAATGTGGTTAGTAATCCAGCTGCTTTCCTCCAAGTGCTTGCTTACTTGCTTCCAGGTGGGCCAGAGTATCCAAGACATGCCAGGCTTCCTGCTACATGGTCCGCTGGTAAGGCTGTGCGTGGGCCTCGCATGTGTCCTGTCCCTTCACAACACAGGTGGGTCTGGTCGAAGTTCAAGTGTCTGTTCTGTATGCTATGTTTGGGTATTCATTGTGCTTTAGAGAATTGTAGCAGCCAGCGTTTCAGCCCAGAATCCAAACGAGTTTGATAAAAATGGCAATAATACATTCCCCATTTATTCTGTTGCAGTTGAGTCCCATTTATGCGACAGAATTATCTTCACCTCCACCGTTACCATCCTTATCCAAAGCACCATCTTCTCTTTGGTGGACCACCAGGAGAGCTTCCCAAAGCAGCTCCTTGCTTCTCCTCTTGTCTCTCAATGGTCCATTCTCCACTCACCAGCCTGAGCCATCTTTTCATACATTTCATTAAGCCACCCTCCCAGTCCTCCCTCATTTCTCCCGCCTCCTCCCCAAAAGTATTCAATGACTTTCTACTTTTCTTTGGATAGTATCCTAAGTCCTTTACGTGCTCTACATGACCCAGCCCACCTCCCCATCGTCTACAATCCCTCATATCCTTCATTCCTTATGCTCCATCACATTGGCCTTCTTTCAGTTCATAAAATAATACTCATGCCCATCTCAGACCCCGGGCTCAGGCTGTTACCTGTACACAGAATACCCCCTCAGCCAGTTATGGCCTGCTCACACACTACTCGTCTTTCAGATCTCAGCTGAAAGTCACCTCCCAGGGATGGCTTTCAGATCCCTGAGATTAGATCAGGCTACCTGTTCTATACACTCAAAACGTTTTCAAAGTATCTAACGTTGTTTGTAATAATATCCATGGGTCTTAATTTCCTTCATGTTTGCCTTCCCAGCTAGACTATAAGCTCCATAAGGACGGAATCTGTATCTATCTGCTCATATTATACCAGCATCTAACACACACAATGCCTATTAAAGTCTAGAGGCTTAGTAACAGGATCAACTATTAGTAGTATTATAGTTAGTCAATAAATATTGAGTGACTAAATGATGGAATGAATGAGCAAACTACATGTGGGGTTTTAAGCAAGTCCACGTCATAATTTTCTCATCTTTACAAGGATTATTTTGGATTAAATTTTCTCTGATGTTATGTCTGGGTTATAATTTCTCTGGTGAAATCTTTCCTTCCTTTAGAGTCTGCCTTTAAAGGGGAAGCCAAGAAGGAAAATTTCATGACCTTCCTACTTACAACATGTAAATGGGCAGGTGGTCCTTCTTAGTTTTCTCTGTCTTGGGTAAATTCCTTGGCTTCTCTGAGCCTCACTTCCTCTCTCTGTAAGGTGGAGGTTGTACCTGTATCTCCAGCTCTAACAGTCATAGAAATAGTTCCCATGAGCTGCTCATTGCTTTATGGGTCATGGTACACCCGGATTCTCATTACTTTATTAAATCCACAAAAACTGTGACCTTCTATTAGCAATAGAAGATTTCATAAAGGGAGATATTGTCCTTTGACATCATCACTTTTGTAATAATCCCACCTTTCTTTGATTTTTTTTCTGATGGTATGAATTTGGTTGCAAAGCAAGACAATGAATGCGTGACAAGGTAAAAGACACAGAGGAGTCGGGCGCTGGGTTTCTGTTCCTAACGTTTTGGCAAACAAGCAGGATAATTTTTGTAATACTTTTGAATTTGGGGATGGGGAGTGGTAGCAGGAATCACTCTTTATGCTAAATTTTTTATTTACTTTTAATTAGTTAGTACATTCATATAGTTCAAAATGCAGAAGGTACAAAGGGGTAAAAGTTAAATGCTCCACCAGTCAGCCTCTTCCCTTCTCCAGAAGACACCAGTTGTACCAACTTCTTCTCTATAAGCAGGGTAATTTTCAGTAAATATTTCCCCTGTTTGGGTCTTTAATTTTCTCTTTAAGTGGGAACAATTCCTGTTTCACAGGTAATCATAAACCATGAAAAGCGATAAAATACTAAGCATGACTAAGTAGGAAGAGTGCTAATACCATCTACCTTAAAGATACTACTATGGTGGTCATTTTATCCAAAAAGAGAATAGCTTTATGTTATCTGCCCAGCAATTTATTTGAAAAATGTCTATAGCATCCTATTCAGAAATCCCCGCTTCTGGGGTATTTAGCTCACACTTCAAATATTGTTACCAAAATCCACCCATGGGTTTGTAATTATAAAAAGAAGTGGTGGAAATACTTCTTCCTTAATGAAATGAGCAGCGTTAAGAAAGGTTCTTGGTTGGGAAGACTGCAGCCCAGGGCTCATCATTGGGATTTGACAGGTGTTAAGAATCCCACAAACCCAGCAGCTTATAGCATCCCTGGAGCCTGGCAATCCAGAGCCCAGATGATTCTGGTACCTCACCCTGACAGAGGGCTCTGCTTCCTGTTCAGGTAACAGGCGAGGTCGGCTGGTATCTCCTACAGATCTCACTGCAGCTGCTTCAGAGTAGGTTGTGGGTGTCAAGGGCCCCTCAGGGTGCCTGAGCGGGGAGAGCCGGACGGACTCTCCCAGGCCAGAGGGGGGTTTGTTTGCCAGCTTCAGGCCTGCTTGGTAATAAACATCTGTCTCAGACTTCCTTTAATTGTAACGAGAACATAACCGCCACCTCCAGTAGCCGTGTTGTGTTGTAAAGAAGGGCATCCACAGACTCCCCCTACCTCTAACCCCAAAGCTCTGATATTTAACCAAAAAGCCCAGTCATCTGTGAAAGGCCAACCTGGCTGACAACGGTTGACTGAACCTAAGTTCCAACAGGGTACATACAAAGCAGAGGGAACAACCTAAATGTTCATCCACGGTCGAATGGATAAAGAAAAAGTAGTATATACATAGAGTGGAATATTATGCAGCCTTAAAAAAAGAAGGGAATCCTGCCATTTGCACAATGTGGATAAACCTTCTGCTAAGTGAGATAAACAGTCACAGAAGGACAAATACCACATGATGCTGCTTCGATGAGGAATCTAAAATCGTCAAACTCATAGAAGCAGAGAGAAGAAAGGTGGTTGCCAGGGTCTGGGAGGAAGTGGACACAGGGAGACTGGCCAGATGTGGGATTTAGATACATCACATAACATTCTGGGTCTGTTTCTCATCCTTCAAAGGTAGTGTCGGATAAGACGAGTTTTAAGGGTATTATACATTGCTAAGGCTCTGCTTCCACAGTACTATTTTATTCATGAAAACTTTTATTTCAGTGTCTGGAAATAAAGAAGTTAAGAAGGAAAAAGATGGGGCTTTCCTTGGTGCAATGGTAACTAGACCGGTCCTAAATCCTGGCTTACTCTGTGACACTGTAACACATTTTTCAGCCTCTCTGTGCCTTGGTTTTTCCATCTATAAAATGGACATAAATCACCTTCTCCATTGGAATGTGACATGAAAAAATAATCCTTGCAACAATAATAGTAACGGATGCAGTATGAGTAAATGGCATCTAATCCAAAAGAGCTGACTTTTCAGGTTTTGGCTTTCCGTCACTTCCGCAGTGAGGTCTCCTCCATCCCCCTAGACCAGGTTGGGTTCTCTGATAGAGGTGCTCCCAGAATCCTGCTGGTCCCTGTTTGACACTCTTCTCGTGGGATTACACGTGACTCTCCCTCCTCCCTCTGAGCCACAGACAGTAGGCTCTGTGGCCGTGGAGACTCAGTCCCTTCCTGTTGACCTCTTTATACCAAACACCTACCATACTGCTTAGCCCTAGGTGAGTATTTATCGAATGAATAAAGAATGAATGAACGCCTTTGGTATTTCAAAATTTCCTTTGACATTGTCTTCTTTGGCAGCATGAAATCTGCTGAGTGGGCAAGTGGCCTGATATTTTGGAAGTAGGTTCTGGTCCTTCATCACCAGGACTCAGTTGTGCAAATTTAGGCAAGTTTCTTCTCCTCTCTGAGCCTTGGTTTCCCAACCCAGTAAAGAGATGGGGTGGATTAGACTCCCTGCATGGGAATCACCTTGTCTATTTATTAAAATATGTATTTCTAGACCACGTCCAGTTCAAGGAGACTAGAATCTCAGGGGGAGGGATCACAGGGCCCCCGGTGATACTGACCTTCACTAAACTGGAGGGCAGCTGCAGTACAGACCTCAAGGCCCCTCCAGCAACGTGGGGCTGGGGTCGAAGGCTCTACCTCTCTCCTGAAGCCTTTTCTCTTCCCAGTGTCGGGCCTCAGAGGAGAAGAGAGTAGAGAAAAGGGGGTCGCTTTTCTGGATACCACAGGTGAGTACTGCCCACCCCACCCCCAGTGCTCCATGGGTGGCCTGGGCCGCTGAGATTACTTCTCCCACCTCTTTGGACCTCTATTCTCACCCCTGCAGCAGGGCAACGGCATCCCTCCAATCCTCAGATTGCTTTAGCCAAAATTATCTGAACATTAAGTAAGAGATGAAAAAGACAGTGTTTGCCAAAACATGAAGAGCAGCGTCAAGCTCTTATGTCCCCTTTGTCAACTGTTGTTTCCAAGTCTTCGGGGAATAGCTGGGAGAAGCAGCGTCTCTCCACTTGGCTGCACACTACCAGTATCTGGGCAATTGGATGGATGGATGGATGGATGGATTTAGATAGTAATGTCTGTGACACATCCCAGACCTATTAAATCTGAATCTCTGAGGGTGGAGCCCAAGCATCAGAATTGTGGAACTGGAAAAAAAATCTTTCCAGTGATGCCAAGGGCCAGCCAGGATCCGAGCTCCTCTGTTAGACAATGTCATTATTTATATTATACAGCACGTTGAGAACTCCTGCAATTTCCTAGGGCTTATATTGTATATTATATATAAGCATCTCCCACCAACCTCTACTCTCTCCAAATACAGAGATAAAATATTCCCTAAAATAAGCATTCCTTGTGTTTCACCCGAACTTCTTCTACCTACTCTTGCTTGTCACAGTATATGCCATTAGCTGTCACCTCCTGAGAACTGCCTTTTATCTTCCAAATGCTTGTGCCAGCACAGGGTGTGAGTTCATGTCCAAAGAGGAGGCACATCTGCCTGAATGTCGGAAATGAGGAACTTTTCCTTTTGCCAAGAAAGGCCTGCTGATGACGTTATCTTTGAATCTCTTTCAGAGCTGCCTGCAATGTCGGTTGATCTGTCTGCACTTAACCTGACAGAGCTGGTGAACGGGATGCTGATCAGAGCTTTAAAAGGTAACCAATTTTTTTAAAAGCACCATCCAGACCCATTTTTATCTTGTTCCTGCTTCGCCTCTGGACTCTCCATGACCTGGGCAAGACCCGTCACGTCTCTGTGTGTCTCAGCTCCTCTGTGTTCAGAGCAGAGGATGTGTGTCCCACCTAACTCATGATGAGACTGAAAACATCCAGATGAAGTAGGAGGTTTGCCAGCATTTTGAGAGCAAGCTGCGCTCCAAACACAGCATCTGTGTCAGCATCTCTACTCAAACTATATTGTGAGACAACTGCAAGAGTTTAAGGACAGATTAGGAAATATAGCCAAGGGACATGTACTTTTGCTTTTTTTGTTTGTTTGTTTTTGGTTTGCTTTGATTTGATTTGTGTTTATTATTTTCAGTGTTTATTATTATATTTTTATTTGTTCATAGTATTATTAATTTCCATGATCAGTTTGCTAATTTCTATTACTGTTATTATCGTTAGTGGGCATTTACTGTTTCTTTATCTCAATGTCTTTGACAGATAGCAAGAAATTTTTCTCCTTGCTGAGTGTTACTTCCTACAGCTCCTTTGCCTTCCACAAGTTTTCTGTGGCCATTTACAACAGTTAAGTGCTGGCTCTCCTTTTTTTTTTTTTTAATTTATTTTGTTGCAGTATAGTTGATTTACAATGTTGTGTTAATTTCTGCTGTACAGCAAAGTGACTCAGTTATACATATATACATTCTTTTTCATTATGGTTTATCACAGGATATTGAATAGAGTTCCCTGTGCTATACAGTAGGGCCTTGCTGTTTATCCATTCTAAATATAATAGTTTGCATCTGCTAATCCCAAATTCCCAATCCATCCCTCTCCCATGCCCCCTCCTCCAGCTTTTCTTGGTGGCGAGAATGGTAAGCGATGGGTAGGTAGGCCAGGCTATGTGTCAGGGCTGCTATGTGCTTCGTTTCTCTTCACAGTTTCTAACCTGAAGATTGTGGACCCGGCCAAATTCCCCACACGGTACTGCTACTGCTTAAACAACCGGACCAACAATTTATCAGGTGGGTAGAACTCACTTTGAGGCTTGCAGGCTGCCCTGATTTTGCTTGTGCCCTTTTAAATAAGGTTGAATTATTTTTTTTCTCCTTAGACTAAGATCAGAAAATGTAATGATATCTATTATGCTTAAATATGTGCACATCCATTGTCCTGGAAAGTTCCTTTCTTGGTTTTCTACCCTAGAGAAATAGTTACATCTGCGCAAAGGGGCAAGAACAAAAGGTAGCATTGTTTGAGAGAAAAAGCTGAGAACAACCTAAATATCCATCATTAGGAAAATAGCTGAATAGTCTACTGTACAGTCAAATCTTGGAAGACAGCCATAGAGAGTACATAAATGCATGCGTGTGGCCAGGTTTGGTCTACGTATGGAAATATTTCCATGACATTTTCAATTAGAAAAAGAGAGTTCAAAAATAAATAGAGTAAAATGGCATTGATGAAAAAATATATATATATTTGAACACCGGGTAGGTCATTACCTCTGAAAAGAAGATTGGAGTCTGCGTGTGAAATAGAAGAGTGATGATTAAGGGGACCTGGTATTATCTGATTTTTTTTCAAAGACAGTATATTCATGTATTACTTTTATAATTAAAAATTAAAAGTACGACATGTTCCTTATATTTAGAGAGTCCTGAAAAATAAAAGTGAAAATTACTCTCTCACCACTAATTCACTCATTCAGCAGTTCTTTGTTGAGCACATACTATTAGCCGGATGCTCTTCTAGGTGTGAGGGTATCACCCACACTGAAGTGGACACACCCACCGCTCTCATGGACTTAGATTCTGTTGGAAGGGAGAGGGAGTACACGAATAAACTGAAAACACACAGTATGTTGGCTGATGGCATGATTGTGAGAACAATAAAGCAGGGGACAGGGTGATGGTGGAGGTGGCTGCTGTGTGCAGGGTGGTCAGGGAAGTCTTCTCTAATGAGGTGAGGGTTGAGGGGCTACCTGCAGGCAAACTGAGAGACAGCCTTGTGGCACCTGGAGACAGAGTGTTCCAGGCAAAGGCACAGCGAGGACCAGAAAGGCCAGCAAGTGAGCCAGAGAGCCGTGAGAAATGAGCTCAGAATTGTGGGGGCAAGGCAGGAGGGTGTTGCAGATCATGTAGAAGTTTATAGTCTGCCACAAGGATTTCCACTTTTATTATGACTAAGAAGCAAGCCATTGTGATTGTCCACACAGAGGAGTGACGTGATCTAGCTTACATTGTAAAAGGATCCCTTTGGCTGCTTGTTAAAGAATAGTCTGTAAGGGAAGCAAAGACTCAAGGTGAAAAAGTCTGCTGCTTTTTTTCCCCCTCGCTTAACCTAATATTAAAAATATTTTCCATGACATTACAAACTCTTTGCAAACATGTGTAATGGTTACATAACCTATGAATGTGAGCATTTTCTTAGCTAGTATGCTGTTGAACTTTTGGGTGGATTCTAGGTTTTTCTTAATATAAAAAAATCCTGTATTAGACATCTTCGTGTCTAAAACGTTTCCCTGTTTTAGATTACTTTCTGAGGAGAGATTCCCCAAGGTGGAATTTATGGACCAAATATTGTGCACCTTTTAAAGAGGATAATGATTATTGTTTAATAAGTACTGGATGCCAGACTCTGCAATAAGTACCTAATACCCATCTTCTTATTTAACTCACCCTCTGAATCTCATCAACAAATTACATTTGGGAGGGAAAATGTTCTTCATAATCACATCTTTCTCACCATCTCATTAGCCTCGGCTAGAGACCAAGTTTTGTCTGGTGTTGAGTCTCTGCCCTGATTGTGTGAAAGATAAAAATAAAATTTAAAAATTGGAGTCACATCTGCTGGGGAATTTTGTAATTCTCTTTGGTGAGCTGAAGTGTATTTTCATACACATGCAATGCTTATTTGAAAAGAATTGATCCATGGATCGTTACCACTGATAAAATAGCATCTTGCTCCCCTGGTAAACCACAGAGATTTTCACAAGGTTTAACATGTCACAACGTGCCTAATGCTTATTCCCCTCAAACTGCAACCTTGAGAGGCTGTACACTTTGGCCAACATCTTGCCATGGTTCAAAACCTTTGGGGAAGATGTGTTTGTGGATAATCTTCAGACATGGATTGTTTTCTGAATATTCTCAACTCTGGTACATAGCCTTCCTCTGAGTGTGTTTTTCCTTAATGAAAATAGCTTAAATTTTCTTGATTTCAAAAATAATATATTGTGATGATAAAATATATTGTGATGTTAATATATTGTGATGTTAAGTCTTCTTGATTAAAAAAATAATATATTGTGCGCTTAAATTTTCTTGATTTAAAAATAATATATTGTGATGTTAAAAACAAGATATTGTGTTGTATGGAAGGTATGATTATACCTTCCATACAACATGGAAGGTATAATCAAAATATCAGAAACACCTGATATCCCAGCATCCATAGGGAATCACATTACCCAAGGTGATCTAAGCCACCTCTCTCTAATTCATCTATCTAAGCCATCTGTCAACTACATATCTAACCCACCTCTCTAACCTACCTCCCTACTCCACCTACTTACCCCATTCATCTACCCATCTATCTACCCATCCTACTGTACCTTCTCTATATTATTTAGAAAACAAGCTAGGCTATTATAACAAATGACCCCCAAACAAGGTGACTTACAGAAGGTAGAAGTTTCATGTGTGACAGTCTGGGTAAGCATACCAGGAGCGCTCTGACGGTTTGATGGTTTAGGAGCCCAGGCTCCTTCTAGCTTGTTGCTCCCCCTTCCACAAGGTCTGGCCCTTGTTCTCATAGTCCAGGGTGGTTTGTCACCGCATTCACATTCCAGCTACAAGGAAGGGGAGAAAGGAACTGGAAGGCATGCCCATTCACTATATAAACTCAGTCTGGAAACCTTTCACATTGCTTCTTTTCACGTTCTATTGTCTAGAACTGAGTCACATGGCCACACCCACCTGCAAAGCAGGCTTGAAAATGTAATTTTCAGTTACGTTAAACTACCATGCGCCCAACTGAAATTTCATGTTTTCTCACTAAAGGAAAATGAGAGGATGGATACTGGGAGACAGCTGTCAGTATATACCATGTTTTCTATGAAATTTGATAATTCCATTTTCAACTAATCAGCATGTCTTAAAAAACATTCCATTCAATGATATAAATATGCTTCATCCTTCATATGAAGTCATAGTATTCATTGAAAGAATGTACCATAATATAATTTATCTCCTCCTGATGGAAACGTTGTTTTTTACAATTATCAGCAATGCTGTGATGAGCACCTGTGTACAATCACTCGCAGTATTTGCCCAATTATCACTGTAGGATAAAGTCCTCAATATAGAACTGTTGTCTGACAGGAAGAGGATTTTGTGATGCTTCAAACTGCTAAAATTTCCTCTAGAAATCTTGCATAAGTTTACACTTTTACCAGTAATGTTTGAAAGTGTGTGTTTTTCCACACCCTTGCCAACACTGAGTACCAAGAGACATTCTTAAATCATTACCAATTAAGACAGACAAAAAGGGTTTTTTCCCTGTTTTCTATTTATATACGAAAGTAGTCAGAAATCATTCATCTGTGTGTTGCTAGTAAATTAGATAGTTCATATTTTCATCAAAACAAAGAATATCTTTGAGGCAGTGATAACTGATTTTCTTCCAAGCCTAGGACCCGATTGTGAAAGCAGTTCTAAAAGGAGAGTTGACAATTGTATTGAGTATGAGATTTGTATGAGCAATGGTGGAAATTTTGGGAAGAACAGGAGCTTTAGCACAAGGCAGACCTCAGCTCAAATTCAAGCCCTGCCACATGCCCTGGGACCTTGGGAAAGTTCCATCATTTCTCTGAAACTTGGGCAGAATCTGGACTCCATGCTTGGTGTCTGGGCTGCAAAGCCATGCTCATAGCTTCTATGTAATATAAATAGTGGATTGCAATTTCTTGGTCTATCTATGAGTCTCTCTCTCTCTCACTAATCTCAGCTTTGGGTAGGCAGAGCTGGTGTCTTAATCCTCCAGTGCCTAAAAGACGTCTAGCATACTCCAACACTCCATGAATGTTTACTAGATGAATGAATTAATAAACAAAGGAGACTTCTGAGAATTAGAAAGAAAACAGATGGCATAAGTAATGAAATACTACCCCTCTTCAGTTTCTACAATGTGACTATAAACAGATTGGTCTAAAGAGACATAAAGAAGGATGCCTACCTTCTGCATGGCCACGTGTCCACACCTGTACAGGTGGCCCACCACATCTTCCTCTAGGAGACTAACCACGCACCCGTGCAAGTGTGGTAAGATGGCATGTCACCATGGCTCCGGCTCACATAGGGTAGCGCCTACCTCCTGTTGGCCTTGCATGCTATACATTCCACCGATTGTCACATCATATTTTCATGCCTCTCTGGGTTCTATATTTTCAAGTCAGCTTGCCCCTGACCCCAGCTCATAACCCCGCTACTGAGAAAAAGAAGCATTTAGAAAGGCATGACGGGAAACTATCCATGGGACCTCAGAAGCTTCTTTAGAAATTCACAGTTTGGGGCTCCTAGAATAAGTACTCCTTGTTTTAGAAGCCAAGAACTTGCTGGGTCCTGGAAAACCATAACTGAACAGCAGAAGAGGCAGCAGCTGTCTGGGTAGGAAGTGCATTAGGAACTTTCATTGGTCAGTGGCACCCACCATGTCAAGACCTGTTCAGAACGTGCTCAGAGAGAAAGTCCTCAAAGATTTTGTAGCTTGAAATGTTGTAAAATTATCTCAATCTCCTCCCATCAGACTTCTGAACGTGGAGGGCAGGAGAAGAGCTTCCTTGTTCTATTTTGTGTAAAGTCCTTGTCTCCTTTGATAGTTCATAGTTTATAATCCACCACTAAATTTGAAATCATTTTGAAAATCTGAAGTTATGTGTCTGCAGGGCTGCTCCCTATCCAATGAATTTGGTATTCTAAATCAATCAGACGAAATAATGGGGTGGGGGAACAAATCAGAGAAACCATTATTCAACACTCTGGTTTTGCACAGCTCTTTGGTGCTGGCAGAGAAGGATCTGGGGTGGGGGGAGGGAAATGGAGGAGAAAGGAGATTATGATGGTGGATCCAAAAGTTTTCTTTTTTTGTAAATTTTTTTTTTTCATGAAGGTGTTGGGGGTAGGAGTTTATTAATTAATTAATTTATTTTTGCTGTGTTGGGTCTTCGTTTCTCCCCGCCTGAAATTAAGACTTGAAAAATAACTAGTAGTATTTCTTTTTATGATTGTTAATAATCCCCAATACACCGAACTACATCTAACTTGTAAAATCTACTAGAAAAATCCAAATTCAATATACATTTCCCTTCAAGTCTCTGCAATTTAAACCAAGTCTCAGAAATTTAAACCTCCTCAACCTGTCTTACAGATTTCACGGCCCTACTGGTGGACATCACTGGAAATTCTACCAGCTACCTCACAGAGATTTTTACGTCAACCTCCATCCTCTCAGGTGTGCTCATCTTGAAAATGCTTGGCAAATTTGAGATTTGGCATTCATCATGGAATAAAACCTAGTCAACTTCCCACCCCGATCCCTACCATAGGCCGGGCTGCCAGGAACTTTAATGTAAGTTTTATGTAGACAATCAGCGTGGTACAGTTTCAACCACCAGGACAGTATCTGAAGCTTCCATCTTCCTCTCAAAGCTATTCCTGGGGTCCAAAAAGTTGGAGGAAGAATCCAAGGCTCAACACTGGGGGGAGTTAGGCAGACTCAAAAAACAGCTTCTATTGGACAGCTATACTCCCATTTTAAAGATGAGAAAACTGAGATTCAGAGAGGTTGTATATTTTGCTCAAGGTTGGCTCAGAATTCAGATTTAGATCTCTATGGAGCCTAAACTCATGTCTGACATACAATTGAGAAAGATACGCTTCAGTTATAAGGTGGCTTCAGATAAGCCCCAGGCAATTCACATTCCCCTGGGGACCTACTTTGAAAAGCACAGATCCAGTCAATAGCCCAACTCTTGGTCTCATCAGAAAGGTGGTGTCCTATACTGTGGAGCAACTACTGTTTTAGGAGCAGTGGGGGAGGAAGAAAAAGAAATAATAGATATATTCAGGCGCCCGGGACTCTTCTAAGGGCTTCCCTCATTGGATATTCACCACAACCATATGGGGTAGCTACTATATTTATCTCCACTTTACAGGTCAGGAAACTGTGGCACTGAGAGGTTAAGGAACTAGCCCAAGATCATTCTGCAGAGACAGAATTCTAACCCAGGTGATCTGGCTCTGAAGTCCATGCTCTTGGTCACTATTAATACATATAGTAATAGGACCACATTAACAAGAACCATTATTACTATTATGCCTATTTACTGAGCTCTTCTATCTGCCAAGCACCATACTTAGAGTTTCACATACATTGTCTCATTGGATCATCACAGCCGTCCTACCAGAGAGGTCCAACCACACATCCACAGTCCTTTAGGCAGCATCTTCAGGGACAAGTATGCTTAGGAACTCAGAAGTTTTCGGATTTTTGATGGTGAAATAGGGTGTCTACACTATACCTGACAGAACACCTCCAGCAGCATCCAGGACAGCCTGCTGTAAATCAAACACATTCATATTCATTTAGCAAAATGGTTGACCCTTTACACTAAGAAGGACAGATAAACTACAATAGCCTCGCATCTGTCAATTCAGGTTTTGCCACTGAATGAGTCGGTACCAAACTCACACAAAAACCTTCCACCTTACGGAGATTTGGGGATTTGGAAAGTGCAAATAAGGTACTGTGGGATTTGAATTTTCACCATTTTAAAGATAGGTGAACTGAGTCTTAGAGAGGTCAAGCACTTCATTTATGCTCACTTAACTAATCAGTGCCAGAGCTAATGTTGTAATCCTGGACGCTGACCCCAGAGGCTCTGCCCTTAGCCATTACATTATACTGCACCTTCCCTCCATCAAAAAAATTAAAACCAGAAACTCGGGGCTGACTGAAAATCAGGGCTCCTAAATAAGGAGTTAGCCTTATTTTCCTATAGCGTCCAGAGCTAGAGATTTCCAGCTTAATTTTCATTTCAACCAAAGACTTAACAGCTTCAGACCCATTGCTAAGTCCTCTTGTACCCTGGTCTGTCTTGCAGTGAGTCAAGCGAATGAATCTGACTGCATCTTCATCTGCGTGATGTCAGGAAAGTCAGGTGAACCACCAGCCATTCTTTGACAAGCTCTCTGAGCTGAGAAACACAGCCCTCCAGCAGGTGAGCCCAAGATTTGACCCTGTTGGTGTGGTTCTTGCAGGAAGGAATCTTTCTGACTTCTGGGAGATGGCGGAAAAATCTCCTGTTATCAATTACACATTTACCAGCAGCATGTCTGGTGTTCTGGGTGAGTGTAACCCTCCCAAACTCCTACTATAGAGTCTCCAGACCAGGGTCCCAGCTAGCAAGCTGAAGACTGAATGCTGCCCTCAGGTATTTTATTTAGCTGTACTGTGTTAAAATCAGAGGATTTCGTCATTAAAATTTTTTGAATTTCTAGATTTTTTTTGCCAAAGATCGGGTAGCCCTGGACCCTCCCCCGACCCCATGGCAACTGGGGTTGAGTTGCCGTCCTCCCCATTAGAAGAGACACCTTTCTCCTCTTTTCCATAGCCCTCACTTCTCCCTGTTGCCTTGCTCTTTTTTTCTCATATAAACTACCTGGTTTTTGTAGGTATTTGAATTTGTGACCCTGTTGCAGACATTGCCACTCCATAATACTCAGACTGTACCCAACCATCCTCTACCCCTCCACACACATCCACCCATCTTCCTGCCTTTTCTCTGGCATCAGGTGGCATTTTTTGGAACCACCTTAAAGCCATCTTTCTCCCCTATACTTATGTGTCATTTCTAGCTGAATAAAGTTTCTAAATCTGGCTGGTCTTCCAAGATCATCATCCGTTGCTATGATTATCTTAGTTCAAGTCCTTGTCATCTATCTTTACTATAATAGCCTCTGAACCAATCTCCTTTGACCTAGTCTCTTATTTCTCTGAAATATCCATCCATTGTCATACGAGTGATAAAATAATTAGGTTATGTCTCTTCATTGCTCAGAACTCCTAAGTCAGCAGCAGAGGGTCTGAAGTCCTTAGCATCGAGTAGACATTTGTCTGTCATCAAGTCCACCCTACCTACTCTCTTTTACATAAATTACATAAATCTTCTGCTAAAACTCCACTGAAATCCCTGCCCTTCTTGCAGACGGCATACATCTCCATGCCCCTGCAACTTTGCTCATGCTATTATACCAGAATGGAACTTCCCTACTTTTCCATATTTCAGAATCCAATTTGTCCGTCAATGGCCAGCTCAGCTGCTGCCTCCCCTTTCCAAAAAAATCCCCCAGTCAAAATTAGTCTTCTGTCTTCTATGATTCTACAACACACACTTATAAGTCATTTGGACTGTTACTCCAGGTTGTATCACAGATGACTTGATCTGTGTGTCTCCTCACTGAATCACACTTGAAGGCAGAGACTGTCTCCTTCATCTCCATAGTCTGCTTTCCCCTCAGTGCCTCACACTGTACTTTGCACATAGTAGGTTCTTTATCCGTGTTTATTGGCGTGAAATGAAGTTTACAATCAACCTCCAATTCCACTCCAGAGGGCTGCCTTGGTTGGTATTTATTGTAGGGCAGCTCTGAGTTATGCCGAGGAAGGAACTTCAACTGTATGGAATAAGGCTGCTTGATAAGGAGATGAAATGGGCATTTGGTGGGTTCCCCTCACCTACCTACTTCTGAGGACCGATCTGAGGGTTGAGTCAATCTCACTTCTTCAGAGAGTCCTTTCATGACTTTCTGACCCCCAGTCTCAATTCTGTCTCCCCTTTTGTGCTCCTGTAAAGTTTTCCCAGCAACAACTGCTTGAGAAGAGAGAACATATGAACAAGTTGACACAAAGTTGATGTGCTTGATAGCCAGTCACCTGGCTGAGTGACAGTTTGATTGGCAGGCACTCAGTCCCACGTCCATCAATCTGAGAGCAAGGACCAGGCTTCTGGTGCACGTGGGGTGATAGTGAGCTCAGAAGTAAGGCAGGAGAGAGGAAATGAGGCTGCAGGGCCACCTTCCGCAATTGCGCTGGTTGTGCCCGATACACAGTTACCTGCCAAAGGGGCAAGGAGGGGCTGAAATCCCACCTGTCTGCAGGCCAGGCTTTGTCCACCCAGAGGAGGGGACCTTATGGGCTAGTGAGAGCCTGTCCTATCCTAACATGCAGCCTCCATCCCCTAAGCCTTCGCGAGGTAGGCTTAATGAACACTGGGACCTCTTCCTCCTTTTCCTCATGGACCATCCAAGGGCACTGGGTAGATCTCCTTCTGAATTAAGCCTTCCTTCTGTCTCTGTGGGGGGCCATCTTTCAAGTGGGTTTGTTACTGGCAGCCCCTAGTTGCCCCAAATTTCACCTCTGGCCCCTAGTCATACCCACAGGGCACACGAGCAAAGCTAAACCCTCTTCCTGGGACCAGTGCCAGAGCTGCGGAGGGGTTGAGGGTTGCCAGGTGGGCAAGGACCCTGACAGGATCCAGGTTCTGTTCAGGAAACGCCTCAAGTGTCTGATGCTTTTTGGCCTGACAGCTCTGCATTCTGTGCACATTGCTTTTGCCCATGGCATTTTCACCCCTCGATATTTTAGCTTAATCTGTCATTCCAGGAGAAACCCTCCTCTTGGTGACGTAACGTTCTGCTCTGAGTAAGGTTTGAATCCCTGCATTCTGTATATTTGCTGTCCAATGTCCAGTGGCTCGACAGTTCTCTGTGTGCAAAGTGTCAAGCATAGTAAAGCTGCCATTGACTGTCTCCTTGAATGTGCAGCTACCGGGGGGACGGCCCTGACTTCACAGCTCACACCCACAAGCCAGCAAACACTACCAAGGACAAGCCCCCCACATGGATCCCAGAACGCCGGAGTGTCTGCTCTGAGAAGCTCTCCCAGGACAGAGACAACTCCTCCTTCAGAGGGAGAGCAGACCATGAACACAAACAAGCGTCCTGAGGGTCACAGCAGAGCCCCGGCCACCCTGGACAGCGCCTCTCCCACCCTCCCAGCCTGGGGTGAGATTTCTCACCCCGTCCTCTCCTGTCCTGTTTCTCCCCGCACTTCCCCCTAGGCTCAGATAAATACGTGAAATCCTTCCTTTATCCCTTCTCCACCAACCTCTTTGTTCAGCAGCCCTTTAATAAGAGATAGATGTGAACCAGTATGGCTGTGATACCTATAAGCAAAGGCAACAAATGTCACTGGCATAATGTCTTTCTAACATTTAATTTTATAATTTTTTATTTTGAAATAGTTTAAGACTCACAGGAAGCTGCAAAAACAGTACAAAATTCCCTCATACCCTTCACCCAGCATCCCCCAATAGTACTATAAATGTGGTATATGGCAACATCAGGTATCTTTATTTTAACAGAGCAGGTAGCAATATCCCTCCTGAAATTCACACTAAATGGTGAAAGGCAGTCACCATTTCATGGCAGGCAGGGTGGGGTTAATTTGTAGCTGGCTGGATAATGTTGCCAAGAATATGTTAATGACTTGATGCTAGTGTCAAAAGCTGCTGCTGCTGGCCCTGCTGAGAAGTTCTTTTTTCCGCATCATTTCTGTGGACACTCATCAGCGGTGTGGGCACTGAAGACGTAAAAGGCATGCTTATCCTACTCGGACTAAGATACAACTGAGATAACTGTTTCATTAAAAGACGATCATGTCTCAATGAGTTCCAACACTGGACCACAGTCATCAGAATACATTCATTCGCTCATCAGTACGTATATTTAATATCAGACCCCAGGCTAGCTGTCAAAAAACACAGCTCTATCAATGTTGCCTTTCCTTCCTGAGCTCTCAGATCTGGGAGAGAGACATAGACAAGTAAACTGATAGCTATTATCCAGCCTACAAAGAGCTATTGTCCTGGAAAGCCCAGAGAGGGGGCTCCCCTGAGGAGCTTGAGAACCGGTAAAAGTCGAGCAGACAGGGAAACACGAACGAGGAAAAGGAATCAGATTCACTAACTAGAAATTTTTTAGTAATATATCCACATCAAGACAATTACACAAAATTAGAAAGCTTTCCGGTATAATATGAAAAAAGATGTGATTGCTAGTGGCAAGAAAAATCATAAAATATCTAGCTATCACTCTGAGAGGGAAAGTGCTAGTTTTGCATGAGAAAAACTACAAAACTTTCAAGAGAGTAATAAAAGCATATTTAAATAAATAAAGGGTTATACCATGTTCTGGATGAGAAATCAGAATAGTTTTAAAATGGCAACTGTTCCAAACTTAACTTATAGATTTAAAATCCTCCCAGGGGATAAGTTTTGTACAACCTGAAAAAAATTTTTAATTCTTAACATGGGAATGAACGAGTGAAAACATCTGGCAATTGTTTAAAAGACCAGTGAGGGAAGACTTGTCTTAATAACCGTCCTGTGATATTGTCAGTCAGGCATCATCATTATCATCACTGCCATTTCAATGGTAAAGCTGAAAAGAGCTTAGTAACTTGCCCCAGAGTTCACAGCACGGAGGAGGTGGGGGCAGAACTTACACCTCCAGGTCCCCTTACCTTAAACCTTTCCCCTGTATCACATGATTAGAATCGTATTTCTTAAATTTGACAGCGTCCACTGTCCTCTGGACACACACCCTAGCCGATTGTTCAGCGTCCCAGGAGTTTGGAGAATTTTTTAAAAAAAAATTAGTAGTTAGGAAAACAAAGGTTAGTGTGGTCCCTTATTCCAGTTCAGGGTAGGGTTGAAGTCCCTGGATTATCTATATTATGCATGCGCATTGCATGTACCCTTTGATTATATGTCAATGTCTTGTCAATTTCACATCGGAATCAAAGCGGTCAAGCGCGTAAGTGCCCTGTTACTGTCGCTTGTGCAGCTACCAGGAAGGTGGCTGGAACTCCGTGGGTGACAGCCCGCAGGCAGGCATGGGCTTCCACACTACCTGTGCCCTGGGTTCAGGCCACCAGTGAGAAAACACCTGGAGGGCTTCCCTGGGAAACACTTTCCTCCCCGCCGACATCTGCAGAGGCCGAGGAGGCCACGAACACACGGAGCTTTCCCGAGACTCCTGCCAGGACAGCGGCCATGCCTGGCAGCCCATCAGGGACCAGCCCAACCTCAGGTAAGAGAGGATGCTCGCTCCTACTCCACTAGTTACATACACAAATACAGTGAAATGCACATTAAAATGTAATCATATAACATGAGGAAGGCCTGAGCTCTGAAAAACTGTGTGATTCCAATTTTGTGTCTGTCCATGTATTTATGTGTGTATGCGTGTGCGTGTGTGATACAGATACACAGAAAATAAAAAATAAACCAAAATAAGACTGAAAAGAAATTCACAACCTGTTAACCTTGACTATATCTGGGAAGTATCAATAGATAAGATTTGATTTTTCTTCACTTCAGTGTCATGAATTTTCCATCTTTTCTACTCCTATAATCAGACAAAAATGGTTTACGTGTTTTTAAAATCACTTCCTCTGATCTCTGCAGCCAGAGGCCCTTCTTCTATGCTTCTGTTTTCAATGGATCGCAACATTCATCACTGCTGTGCTGTTAGGGGCTATGAACTTGACCTTTCTCCCCTCTGGACCATGCTCTCTTTAAAGGCCTGTGTCTTTACTCTCCAGTTCCCATGAAACACAGCAGACATTCAGTAAAAGCTTGCTGAATTACCTGAATTTCTGAAGAAGTAGAGAGGAAGAAGTAAATGAATTTCAAAGGGTACAAATGTAAAGTCTTAACTTTAGGTGCAAAATCTCAGTTGCACAAACAGGTCTGGGAATGCAACTGATAGCTTAAATCAGAGAAACACCTGACATAATGGCATCAGGAAAAATACAGGCTGACATACTTGGGCTAGGCCAACAGGCAACAGCAGCCGGCACAGCCCGGAGGCTTTGAGCTCTGGCCTTTATTTCAGACACAGTAGCGCTGAAATCTTGACTCCACCGCTGCTGTCTCCTTAGGCAGTTCTTTTGATTTCTCTGACTCCTGGTTTTCTCATCTTCGAACTGGGGGAGGTGATGCTTACTTCTCAGAGTGGCTGTGCTGATTCAATTAAGTGACGTCTGTAAGGTGTTCAGCTCCACACGGAGCACCCTGGAATCACTCAGTCAATGGCAACGCCTACTGCCCCGTCCTACTGCCCCCAGGGCGACAGCAGAGCAGCCAGCTTCAGGACACGTGCTCAGGAGGGCAGTGGCAAAGCGGATCTCAACCAGAGGAGAGCATGTGTCTGCTTTTGCCCTCGGCCCCTTGAAGCTCTAATCCTCTGTGATTCTGCAGTCATTTAGTTAAACTGTGAACAGTGGCCACAGACAAGTCAGCTCTGTGTTTGGGTTAGGGTTAAGCCTGCTCATCTTCCAGAACTACATAGAAACACACCCAGGCAGCAAGCGTCAGCGGTGCCTCCTGTATTCAGGGGCTTACAGTCAGTGCCTGGAGGGGAATCCAAAGAGGATGCCGAGGGCTTCCCTGGTGGCGCAGTGGTTAAGAATCCTTAGGGTTAAGCCTGCTCATCTTCCAGAACTACATAGAAACACACCCAGGCAGCAAGCGTCAGCGGTGCCTCCTGTATTCAGGGGCTTACAGTCAGTGCCTGGAGGGGAATCCAAAGAGGATGCCGAGGGCTTCCCTGGTGGCGCAGTGGTTAAGAATCCGCCTGCCAGTGCAGGGGACACGGGTTCAAGCCCTGGTCGGGGAAGATCCCACATGCCGTGGAGCAACAAAGCCCGTGCGCCACAACTACTGAAGCCCGCGTGCTTAGATCTGCAGAGGCCGAGGAGGCCACGAACACACGGAGCTTTCCCGAGACTCCTGCCAGGACAGCGGCCATGCCTGGCAGCCCATCAGGGACCAGCCCAACCTCAGGTAAGAGAGGATGCTCGCTCCTACTCCACTAGTTACATACACAAATACAGTGAAATGCACATTAAAATGTAATCATATAACATGAGGAAGGCCTGAGCTCTGAAAAACTGTGTGATTCCAATTTTGTGTCTGTCCATGTATTTATGTGTGTATGCGTGTGCGTGTGTGATACAGATACACAGAAAATAAAAAATAAACCAAAATAAGACTGAAAAGAAATTCACAACCTGTTAACCTTGACTATATCTGGGAAGTATCAATAGATAAGATTTGATTTTTCTTCACTTCAGTGTCATGAATTTTCCATCTTTTCTACTCCTATAATCAGACAAAAATGGTTTACGTGTTTTTAAAATCACTTCCTCTGATCTCTGCAGCCAGAGGCCCTTCTTCTATGCTTCTGTTTTCAATGGATCGCAACATTCATCACTGCTGTGCTGTTAGGGGCTATGAACTTGACCTTTCTCCCCTCTGGACCATGCTCTCTTTAAAGGCCTGTGTCTTTACTCTCCAGTTCCCATGAAACACAGCAGACATTCAGTAAAAGCTTGCTGAATTACCTGAATTTCTGAAGAAGTAGAGAGGAAGAAGTAAATGAATTTCAAAGGGTACAAATGTAAAGTCTTAACTTTAGGTGCAAAATCTCAGTTGCACAAACAGGTCTGGGAATGCAACTGATAGCTTAAATCAGAGAAACACCTGACATAATGGCATCAGGAAAAATACAGGCTGACATACTTGGGCTAGGCCAACAGGCAACAGCAGCCGGCACAGCCCGGAGGCTTTGAGCTCTGGCCTTTATTTCAGACACAGTAGCGCTGAAATCTTGACTCCACCGCTGCTGTCTCCTTAGGCAGTTCTTTTGATTTCTCTGACTCCTGGTTTTCTCATCTTCGAACTGGGGGAGGTGATGCTTACTTCTCAGAGTGGCTGTGCTGATTCAATTAAGTGACGTCTGTAAGGTGTTCAGCTCCACACGGAGCACCCTGGAATCACTCAGTCAATGGCAACGCCTACTGCCCCGTCCTACTGCCCCCAGGGCGACAGCAGAGCAGCCAGCTTCAGGACACGTGCTCAGGAGGGCAGTGGCAAAGCGGATCTCAACCAGAGGAGAGCATGTGTCTGCTTTTGCCCTCGGCCCCTTGCAGCTCTAATCCTCTGTGATTCTGCAGTCATTTAGTTAAACTGTGAACAGTGGCCACAGACAAGTCAGCTCTGTGTTTGGGTTAGGGTTAAGCCTGCTCATCTTCCAGAACTACATAGAAACACACCCAGGCAGCAAGCGTCAGCGGTGCCTCCTGTATTCAGGGGCTTACAGTCAGTGCCTGGAGGGGAATCCAAAGAGGATGCCGAGGGCTTCCCTGGTGGCGCAGTGGTTAAGAATCCACCTGCCAATGCAGGGGACACGGGTTCAAGCCCTGGTCGGGGAAGATCCCACATGCCGTGGAGCAACAAAGCCCGTGCGCCACAACTACTGAAGCCCGCGTGCTTAGAGCCTGTGAGCCACAGCTACTGAGCCCACGTGCCACAACTACTGAAGCCCGTGTGCCTAGAGCCCGTGCTCCGGCAACAAGAGAAGCCACTGCGATGAGAAGCCCGTGCACCGCAACGAAGAGCAGCCCCCTCTCGCCGCAACTAGAGAAAGCCCGCGCGCAGCAACGAAGACCCAACGCAGCCAAAAATAATAAATACCAAAAATAATAAATAAATAAATAAATAAATAAATAAATAAATAAATAAATAAATAACTAACTAACTAACTAACTAACAAACCCCAAAAAAACCACAAAGAGGATGATGACCGGCTCTGAGAAAACAACAGGTTGCCCCCTGGAGTTGGGCCTCCTGCCTATAGTTACCTGCTTGCAAACGTTGACATGCTGCCCATCTCTGCCACTGAGGCGGTTCAACTCCACGCTGCCACACCCGCCATCCTAGCAGATGAGCCTAATAAGGAACACGCAGGATTGCAACACCATACTGGGTCCAGCCCAGGCTCTGAGACCTCACCCCACCCCTCCACATCTTCCTTCAGACTCCAGCCATAGCAAACGGCCTTCCACTCGCTTCTCTGAGTCCGTGCTTATTACGCGCTTTCCTCTGCTTGGAAGGCCTGTTCCCCTCACCTACGGCTATGCTTCTCCATCCCAGAGGAGATGTCACCTGCCCCATCCCCCATCCCCGTGCTCATGTTGCACCCCCAGCCTCACCCCCTTCCTTCCGCTTAACCACACGAGTGAAAGTGCCTGTATCCTCTTCCTCTCCCTCATTTTCTATAAGAAGGCTGCTTTGCTGGTTTTGCCAGAGGCATGCATCTTGACGGCAGGATCACTTCCCAAAGTGGTCCTTAAATCAGGACTTCATGAACAGGATCAAAAGAATTGCTGAGATGAGCCTACATTGTATCATGATGATGCTGGGCGGTGTATAGGGGTGAGGATGGAGTAAGTGTGCACACCAGACTCAGGTGAACGCAGAGCATCTCGTGTCCTCTTTGCCTAGGAGCTCCGTGCTCCGACATGGCCCATGCGAGTCCACTCCTCTCCCATTTCGTACCAGTGTCAGCGGGTTTCCAGTGACACCAACACACTGTGTCACAGTTACTGAGGGGACTTGCCCATTTCCTCCTCAACGTTGGGGGTGCCTCCATGGTACAGTCTATTTCTTACTCATTTCTGCATCCTCAGCAACCCCCAGCTACCTGGCTTGATAAGCAGCAATAGATGAACGGGGCAGGACTGGTGGCGGGGGGCCTTTTCTGCTCATGCATCCTTTGAAGAAACTCAAGCTCACCTCTCTCTCCTCTCATCACAGGCCCATTCACCCCTGGCACACAGACTCCAAGTCCTACCAAGGCTCCGGCCCCCAGAGATCCACAGGCAGGTAAGAAATGTGGCCCTGGAAAGAGGCACCCAATACCCCCGGTGGAAAATATTGTTTAGGGGCAGGGGCGTGACGGGACAGGGGTGCCTGTAGGCAGACTAAGCTTGTTATTGTATTTTATTGGTTCTAGCAGGAGGAGAGGCAAGAGAGCTAAGTCCTGCTGTGCTATTAAATCACCCTATGATCTTGCATAAATCATTTTCTCTTTCTTGACTACCATTTCCCTATGGATTTATAGAACGCTTTATCTTTAAGATGCCATGATTCTCTGCTTGTGTGTATACCCCAGGTCCATTCATTCTGACCTGTGCGAGGCCACTGTTGTCCCTGCAGGTGATCTCCCTGCTGCGTGGCCCTTTACCCCTGGAGAAGAGCCAGCCCTCGTCCCAGGACCCCACCAGGTTTCAAGTACGTACCGGTGCCCTGTCGCTCCTATAGCTTTTGTTTGCTTTGGATGAAGTTGTGTAGTATAATAAAAAGAGGTTTGTTGGATAAATTTAGATTCAGACTGCTGGGATTAAATCCTAGCTCTGCTATTTGCTGATGAAGTAACCTCCTGCGCTCAAATTCCAGAATTCAGTTTCCTCCACTGTAAAGCAAGAATAATAACAATTATCGTGGGCACTAAAAACGTATTTTCTCTGCAGGGTTTTGTATTAGGTAAGATAATGTGTGTGGAAGTGATCTGGAACTGGAGCGCTCCATATAACTTAATTCAATCAACTTTTATTGAATGGACACCCGTTGAGAATGTGCTGTACACTTTGTAAACGGAAGCTGTTCTTACAATGAGCATGACGTTAGCAGAAAGAGGGGAAGGAAAAGAGGATGACTCCAGAAGTCCACCCCCAGCCCCTGGGTGCCATTTACTTTATCCCCTGTGAAAGGACATTCCTGGACACTTCATTCTTACAGAATTCTAGGGGAACCCCTCACCTGGGCCTGGACGTGGGTTTTCAGGACTCCTGACAGAGGCTCAGGACTTGGAGTTTCTGTGGTTTATGCTGCCTTTTTCCAATTTTTGGACGTCAAACTCTCCTTTTTTCCCGTGGAGCCAGTTTCCATGAGAGAGAAATGGACACAAAGCGAGTCCTTCAAAGCTGGTTGAGTCGTCAGGCCCCTCCCACTCCTAGATGCCTTTCCGTATTATTTTCCTGAGTGTTCCTGGACCTGAATGCTCTAGTCATATGTCAACGGGGCATGATTAACTTGCTGGACCCCCTGCACCGTCTCCTTTTTCGTATCACCTAAGATCTGCTTCAGCCCCATTCTCAACCTGCAGTGAACGGTGACTGGGCCTTTCAGACACAAAGACCTGATTATGCTACCACAGGAAATTACAGCCCTGTTTGCTCCACGTTCTAAAGAAACCCAGGAGTGGTGCAGATGGGGGCAGTCGTCAGACTGAGTTTTAGAAAACAAGTTGACTCTCTTTATCTGTATCTATATCTATATATCTATCTCTGTATGGCTCCATCCATCCATCCATCGTTCCATCCATCTAATAAGAAATATAAAATTTCTCATTAGAGTTTTAGAAAACAAGTTGACTCTATTTATCTGTATCTTTATATCTTTATCTGTATCTATATCTATATATCTATCTCTGTATGGCTCCATCCATCCATCCATCGTTCCATCCATCTAATAAGAAATATAAAATTTCTCATTAGAACTTTTCTTTCTTTATTTTTTATTTTTATTTTTTTGCGGTACGCGGGCCTCTCACTGTTGTGGCCTCTCCCGTTGCGGAGCACAGGCTCCGGACGCGCAGGCTCAGCGGCCATGGCTCACGGGCCCAGCCGCTCCGCGGCACGTGGGATCCTCCCGGACCGGGGCACGAACCCGTGTCCCCTGCATCGGCAGGCGGACTCTCAACCGCTGCGCCACCAGGGAAGCCCTAGAAGTTTTATTTTTAATAAAATTTCAGTGAGACCATCTCTGATTTCTTCCAGGAACCAGACCCCCTCCTTTCTCTACCTATCTCTGGGAAGTCTCACAGCAGCTTTACCAGACATGGTGAAGCAAGGCCATGTTTACCTGCTGGGCTCGAGCTACCTGAGATCAGGGGCAAGACAGTATTCACTCAGCACAGTCCCTAACAAAGGGAAGATGGCTTGCTAAATTCTTGTCGATGTGAATTGTCTGGGCTTGCATCTTCTAGGGTGTCCTCAGCCGCTCCTCAAGGAGGGGGCCGTGACCTCTGCCCCTCTCACACTGGCCATCCAGAAGCTCAACCCTTGCCTGATGGAGCTGTGCCGCTTTTTCCAGCAATGCCTCTGCATGAGCCAGAAGGGAGACCCCGGGACGGAGGCAGCGAGGTAACCTGAGCCACTCACTGCTTTTTACATCCAGTATTTATAGGCTTCTGATTCTGCTTAGCTCCTCTGCAGGCCACTAAGTGATAAGGCATTAAGTAATCCACACACAGATGACAGGGGTACCTCAAGGAGTGCACCTCCTTGAGAACCAGGATGAAACCTCATTCGTTTCTGGGTCCCCAGAGCCAAGGACGGGCCACGACACAGTCAGTGCTGTCTAGTTGACTTGTGTTGTGTCACATCTGCTGGAATAATTACAGAGGATTTTGAGCGGTCCCAGAACCCCAATGCCCTCAGCCTGGCACGATTTGCTAGAAGAGACTAATCAGAGGTTATGTCCACCTCAATTCCAGTTTCTTCGTAAATCCCTAGCAGTCATTTGCTGACTCAATAATAAAGATGTAAAAGGAAAATTAGAAGGCAGAGCCCATCTTATATTAAGAAGGACTAGGTGTGGACGCTTTCCTGCCCAGGAAAGCTGACACACTGTCCTTTCTTCTGGGATTTATCCTTGGCTGTAAACCCAGAGCCAAACAAGGTAGATGAATATTTCTGCTCCAATAGTAGGAGGCAGTCTCTCAGATCTTTAAAGTTATTTTCAAAGTCTACTTATGAGATCTTTCAGTTTTTTTTTTTTTTTTTTTTTTTTTTTTTTTTTTTTTGTGGTACGCGGGCCTCCCTCTGCTGTGGCCTCTCCCGTTGCGGAGCACAGGCTCCGGACGCGCAGGCTCAGCGGCCATGGCTCACGGGCCCAGCCGCT